>NC_092875.1:310047121-310347121 GCF_028372415.1 Notamacropus eugenii | reverse complement strand
TTATATATAGTGGATTATAACCATAACTCTAACCCTAATGTGCTCGATTCGAAGTCTAACACTAAATCATCAATCTCAACACTAACCCTAACTCTAAATGCACTCACTTGTAACCCAAAAGGCAATCCTTACCCTACGCCTAACCCTAAACTTCGATTCTACCAACACACATCCTAACCCTAACCCTAACCCTAACCCGACCCCTACCCCTAAATGCCCTCTAAGCCATACCGTGATGAAAAGCAGACCATTAAAAATGTGCCTGATTCTAACCCTAACCCTAACCCTGAGCTTAACCTTAAGCCTAAACCTCGATTCTACGAAAGCGAATGCTAAACCTAACTCTAACCCTAGCACTATCCTTAAATACTCTCGATTCTAACCCTGACCCTAAACCTAACCCTAAACCTAACGCTGACCCTAAATGCACTGAATTCTAAGCATAACTCTACCCCTAAATGTGCTCGATTCAAATCCTAACACTAAATCGTCAATTTGAACACTAACCCAAAGCCTAAATACACTCGATTCTCATCCAAAATGCAATCCTGACCCTAAGCCTAAACCTAAACCTCGATTCTACCAACACAAACCTTAACCCTAATCCTAACCCTGTCCCTTCCACTAGCCCTAAAAGCACTTTAACCCTAATCCTCACCCTAACGCTAACACTAAAGCTGTGCTTGATTCTAACCCTAACCCTCACCCTAAGCCTAACCCTAAGACTAACCCTCGATTCTACGAAAGCTAACCCTAAACCTAACTCTAACCCTAGCACTATCCTTAATGTTCTCCATTGTAACGCTGACCCTAAACCTAACCCTAACCCTAACCCTAACCCTAAATGCACTGAATTCTAATCATAACTCTATCCCTAAATGTGCCTGATTCTAACGCTATAACTAAATCATCAATTTCAACACTAACCCTAAGCCCAAATGCTCTGAATTATGAGCCAAAATGCTCTCCTGACCCTAAGCCTAACCCAAAACCTCGATTGTACCAACACAAACCCTAACCCTAATCCTAAAGCAACTCCTCCCTTACCGCTAAATGCACTCAAACCCTGACCCTAACCCCAACCCTAACGCTAAAAATGCTCCTGATTCTAACCCTAATCCTAACCCTAACCCTCACCCTAACACTGACCCTCGATTCTACGAAAGCTATCCCTATACCTAACTCTAACACTAACACTATCCTTAAATGCACTCAATTCTAACCCTCACCCTAAACATAAACCTAACCCTATCCCTAATCCTAACTCTAAATGCACTGGATTCTAACCATAACTCTAACCCTAATGTGCTCGATTATAACCCAAACACTAAATCGTCAATCTCAACACTAAGCCTAACCCTAAATGCATTCGACTTTAACCCAAAAAGCAATCCTGACCCTAAGCCTAACCCTAAACCTCGATTCTACCAACACAAACCCTACCCCTAATCCCAACCCTCCTCCTATCCCTACCTCTGTATGCACTCTAACCCCAACCCTGACCCAAACCCTAACACTAAAAATGCGCTTGATTCTATCCCTAACCCTAACCCTAACCATAACCTTAACCCTAACCCTAACACTCAAGTCTACGAAACCTAACCCTAAACCTAACTCTCATCCTAACACTATCCTTAAATGCTCTCGATTCTAATCCTGACCCTAATAACCCTAACCCTAACCCTCAGCTTATATATAGTGGATTCTAACCATAACTCTAACCCTAATGTGCTCGATTCTAAGTCTAACACTAAATCGTCACTCTCAACACTAACCCTAACTCTAAATGCACTCAGTTGTAACCCAAAAGGCAATCCTCACCCTACGCCTAACCCTAAACTAACTTCGATTCTACCAACACAAACCCTAACCCTACACCTACCCCTACCCCTACCCCTACCCCTAAATGCTCTCTAACCCTACCCCAACCCCTTACACTAACCCTAACCCTAAGGAATTCTATCCAAAACTCTAACCCTAAATGTGCTCGAATCTAACCCAAACACTAAATCGTCAATTTCAACACTATCCCTAACCCTAAATGCACTCGACTCTAACCCAAAAGCCATTCCTGACCCTAAGCCGAACCCTAAACCTCGATTCTACCAACACAAACCTTAACCCTAATCCTAACCCTACTCCTACGCCTACCCCTAAATGCACTTTAAGCCATACCCTGATGAAAAGCAGACCACTAAAAATGTTCCTGATTCTAACCCTAACCCTAACCCTAAGCCTAACCTTAAGCCTAACCCTCGATTCTACGAAAGCGAACGCTAAACCTACCTCTAACCCTAGCACTATCCTTAAATGCTCTCGATGTTAACCCTGACCCTCAACCTACCCCAACCCTAACGCTAACCCTAAATGCACTGAATTCTAAGCATAACTCTAACCCTAAATGTGCTCGATTCAAACCCTAACACTAAATCGTCAATTTGAACACTAACCCAAAGCCTAAATACACTCGTTTATGATCCAAAATGCAATCCTGACCCTAAGGCTAAACCTAAACCTCGATTCTACCAACACAAACCTTAACCCTAATCCTAACCCTATCCGTTCCACTAGCCCTAAAAGCACTTTAACCCTAATCCTCACCCTAACGCTAACACTAAAGCTGTGCTTGATTCTAACCCTAACCCTCACCCTAAGCCTAACCCTAAGCCTAACCCTCGATTCTACGAAAGCTAACCCTAAACCTAACTCTAACCCTAGCACTATCCTTAATGCTCTCCATTCTAACCCTGACCCTAAACCTAACCCTAACCGTATCCCTAACAATAAATGCACTGAATTCTAATCACAACTCTATCCCTAAATGTGCCTGATTCTAACGCTATAACTAAATCATCAATTTCAACACTAACCCTAAGGCCAAATGCTCTGAATTATGGCACAAAATCCTCTCCTGACCCTAAGGCTAACCCAAAACCTAGATTCTACCAACACAAACCCTAACCGTAATCCTAACCCAACTCCTCCCCTACCCCTAAATGCACTCAAACCCTGACCCTAACCCCAACCCTAACGCAAAAAATGCTCCTGATTCTAACCCTCATCCTAACCCTAACCCTCACCCTAACACTGAACCTCGATTCTACGAAAGCTAACCCTATACCTAACTCTAACACTAACACTATCCTTGAATGCACTCGATTCTAACCCTCACCCTAAACATAAACCTAACCCTATCCCTAATCCTAACCCTAAATGCACTGGATTCTAACCATAACTCTAACCCTAATGTGCTCGATTATAACCTTAAGACTAAATCGTCAATCTCAACACTAAGCCTAAGGCTAAATGCATTCGACTCTAACCCAAAAAGCAATCCTGACCCTAAGCCTAACCCTAAACCTCGATTCTACCAACACAAACCCTAACCCTAATCCCAACCCTCCTCCTATCCCTACCTCTGTATGCACTCTAACCCTAACCCTGAGCCAACCCCTAACACTAAAAATGCGCTTGATTCTATCCCTAACACTAACCCTAACCCTAACCCTAACCCTCAATTCTACGAAACCTAACCCTAAACCTAACTCTCATCCTAACACTATCCTTAAGTGCTCTCGATTCTAATCCTGTCCCTAATAACCCTAACCCTAACCCTCAGCTTATATATAGTGGATTATAACCATAACTCTAACCCTAATGTGCTCGATTCGAAGTCTAACACTAAATCATCAATCTCAACACTAACGCTAACTCTAAATGCACTCAGTTGTAACCCAAAAGGCAATCCTCACCCTACGCCTAACCCTAAACTTCGATTCTACCAACACACACCCTAACCCTAACCCTAACCATAACCCGATCGCTACCCCTAAATGCACTCTAACCCTACCCCTACCCCTTACACTAACCCTAACCCTAACGAATTTTAACCAAAACTCTAACCCTAAAGGTGCTCGATTCTAACACAAACAATAATCGTCAATTTCAACACTATCCCTAACCCTAAATGCACTCGACTCTAACCCAAAAGCCATTTCTGACCCTAAGCCTAACCCTAAACCTCGATTCTACCAACACAAACCTTAACCCTAATCCTAACCCTACTCTTACGCCTACCCCTAAATGCACTCTTAGCCATACCGTGATGAGAAGCAGACCATTAAAAATGTGCCTGATTCTAACCCTAACCCTAACCCTTAGCCTAACCTTAAGCCTAACTCTCGATTCTACGAAAGCGAACGCTAAACCTAACTCTAACCCTAGCACTATCCTTAAATGCTCTCGATTCTAACCCTGACCCTAAACCTAACCCTAACCCTCACGCTGACCCTAAATGCACTGAATTCTAAGCATAACTCTAAACCTAAATGTGCTCGATTCAAACCCTAACACTAAATCGTCAATTTGAACACTAACCCAAAGCCTAAATACACTCGATTCTGATGCAAAATGCAATCCTGACCCTAAGCCTAAACCTAAACCTCGATTCTACCAACACAAACCTTAACCCTAATCCTAACCTTATCCCTTCCGCTAGCCCTAAAAGCACTTTAATCCTAATCCTCACCCTAACGCTAACACTAAAGCTGTGCTTGATTCTAACCCTAACCCTCACCCTAAGCCTAACCCTAAGACTAACCCTCGATTCTACGAAAGCTAACCCTAAACCTAACTCTAACCCTAGCACTATGCTTAATGCTCTCCATTGTAACCCTGACCCTAAACCGAACCCTAACCCTAACCCTAAACCTAAATGCACTGAATTCTAATCATAACTCTATCCCTAAATGTGCCTGATTCTAACGCTATAACTAAATCATCAATTTCAACACTAACCCTAAGCCCAAATGCTCTGAATTATGACCCAAAATGCTCTCCTGACCCTAAACCTAACCCAAAACCTCGATTCTACCAACACAAACGCTAACCCTAATCCTAATCCAACTCCTCCCCTACCGCTAAATGCACTCAAACCCTGACCCTAACCCCAACCCTAACGCTAAAAATGCTCCTGATTCTAACCCTAATCCTAACCCTAACCCTCACCCTAACACTGAACCTCGATTCTACGAAAGCTATCCCTATACCTAACTCTAACCCTAACACTATTCTTAAATGCACTCGATTCTAACCCTCACCCTAAAGCTAACACTAACCCTTATCTTAATGTTGATGCTAAACTTAACCCTAACCCTAAATGCACTCAATTCTAACCCTAACCCTAAACCGAACCCTAAATGCACTCTAAGACTAACCCAAATCCTAACCCTAACCCAAAGCATAACCCTCACCCTAAACACTATCCCTCACCCTAATCCTAACTGTGACCCTAACCCTAACCCTAAACCTAACCATAACCTTAACCCTAACGATAACCCTTACCCTAACCCTAAATGCACTCCCTTCTAACCCTAACACTAATCCTGACCCTAAATGCACTCTAACTTTAACCCTAAACCTCACCTTAAATCCAACTCTAACCATAACCCTAATCCTAACCCTAACCTGAAACCTAAATCTAACCCTAATCCTAACCCTAACCCTAAACCTAACCCTGAACCCTAACGCTAACCCTAACCCAAACCCTCACCGTAACCCTAACCCTAACTCTAACCCTAACCCTAACCCTAACTCTACCCCTAACTTTAACCCTAACCCTAACCCTAAATGCAATCGATTCTAACTGTAACCCTAACCTTAACCTTAAAGGAACTCTAACACTAGCCGAAACCCTAAACCTGACCCTAACCGTAATACTAACCCTAAACCCTAACCCTAACCCAAACCCTATCTGTAACCCTAACCCTAAATTTAACCTTAACCCTAACCCGAAACCAAACCCTAAACCTAACCCTACCCCTTACTGTAACACTAACCCTAACACTACCCCTAAATGCACTCTTACCCTAACCCTAAACCTAAACGTCAACCTAACCCAAACCGTAACCCTAAACCCTAACCCCGACATGCAATCGATTCTAACTCTCACCCTAAACCTACCCTTAAATGCACTCTAAACCTAACCCTAACCCTAACCCTAAACCCTAACCCTAACAATAAACCAAACCCTGACCATAACCCTAACCCTAACCCTAAACTTATACCAAACCCTAACCCTAACCCTAACCCTAAATGCACTATGAACCTAACCCTAACCTTACCCCAACCCTAAACTTAACCCTAAACCTAACCCTAACCCTAACGCTAACCCTAACCCTAACCCTAAACCCTAACACTAACCGAAACCCTAACCCTAAACACTTACCCATACCCTGAATGCACTCGATTCTAACCCTAACCCTAAACCTACCCTTAAATGCACTCTAACCCTAACTCTAACGCTAATCCAAACCCTAACCTTAACACTAACCCTATACCTAACTGTAACCCTAATCCTAACCCTACCCCTAACCGTAACCTAAACCCTAATGATAATCCTAAACCTAATACTAAATGCGCTCGATTGTAACCCTAAATCGCTTGTAACCCTAAATCTACCCTCGCTTATAATGCTAACTGTAACCCTTACCATAACCCTACACCTAATCGAACCCTACCCGTAACCCTAAACATAACCTACACCTAATCCTAAACCCCAAATCGATTCTAACCCTAACCCTAACCCTAACCCTAAAACTACCCTGACTCTAACCCTAACCCTAACCCAAACCCTCACAGTTACCCTAAAACTCACTCCAACATTAACCTTACTCCTAACTTTAACCCTAACCCAAACTCTAAATGCATTCGATTCTAACGGTAACCCTAACCCTAAACCTAAAGGCACGCTAACACTAGCCCAAACCATAACCCTAACCCTGACCCCTAATCGAAACGCTCACCGTAACCCTAACCCTAACACTAAACCTAACCCTACCCTAAGCCTAAATATAACCCTCATTCTAACCCTAAACTTAACAGTACATGCATTCGATTCTAACCCTAACCTTAATCTAACCCTAACCCTAAAACTAACCCTGAACTCTACCCCTAACCCTAACCCAAACCCTCACAGTAACCCTAACACTAACTCTAACCCTAACCTTACTCCTAACTTTAACCCTAACCCTAACCCTACATGCTCTCGATTCTAACCGTAAACCTAACCCAACCCTAAAGGCACGCTTACACTAGCCCAAACCCTAACCCTAACCCTAACCCTAACCGAAACCCTAACCGTAACCCTAACCCCAACACTAAACCGAACCCTAACCCTAACCCTAATATAACCCTCAATTCTAACCCTAAATTTAACAGTACATGCACTCGATTCTAACCCTAACCCTAACCCTAACCCTAAAACTAACCCTGAACCCTAACCCCTAACCCTGACCCAAACCCTCACAGTACCCTAACACTAACTCTGACCCTAACCTTACTCCTAACTTTAACCCTACCCTAACCCTAATTGCACTCGATTCTAACCGTAACCCTAACCCTAACCCTAAAGGCACGCTAACACTAGCCCAAACCATAACCCTAACCCTAACCCTAACTGAAACCCTAACCGTAACCCTAACCCTAACACTAAACCTACCCTAAATATAACCCTCAATTCTAACCCAAAACTTAACAGTACATGCACTCGATTATAACCCTAACCCTAACCCTAACCCTAACCCTAAAACTAACCCTGAACTCTAACCCTAACCCCAACCCAAACCCTCACAGTAACCTTAACACTAACTCTAACCCTAACCTTTCTCCTAACTTTACCCCTAACCCTAACCCTAAATGCACTCGATTCTAACCGTAACCCTAACCCTAACCCTAAAGGCACGCTAACACTAGCCCAACCATAGCCCTAACCCTAACCCTAACTGAAACCTAACCGTAACCCTAACCCTAACACTAAACCTAACCCTAACCCTAACCCTAAATATAACCCTCAAGTCTAACCTCAACTTAACAGTACACTGCACTCGATTCTAACCCTAACCCTAAAGCTAACACTAACCCTTATCTTAATGTTGACGCTAAACTTAACCCTAACCCTAAATGCACTCGATTCTAACCCTAACCCTAAAACCGAACCCTAAATGCACTCTAAGACTAACCCAAATACTAACCGTAACCCAAAGCATAACCCTCACCCTAAACACTAACCTAACCCTAATCTAACTGTGACCCTAACCCTAATCCCTAAACCTAACCATAACCTTAACCCTAACGATAACCCTTACCCTAACCCTAAATGCACTCCCTTCTAACCCTAACACTAATCTGACCCTAAATGCACTCTAACTTTAACCCTAAACCTCACCTTAAACCCAACTCTAACCATAACCCTAATCCTAACCCTACCTGAAACCTAAATCTAACCCTAATCCTAACCCTAACCCTAACCTAACCCTGAACCCTAACGCTAACCCTAACCCAAACCCTCACCGTAACCCTAACCCTAACTCTAACCCTAACCCTAACCCTAACTCTACCCCTAACATTAACCCTAACCCTAACCCTAAATGCATCGATTCTAACTGTACCCTAACCTTAACCTTAAAGGCACTCTAACACTAGCCGAAACCCTACACCTGACCCTAACCGTAATCCTAACCCTAAACCCTAACCCTAACCCAAACCCTATCTGTAACCCTAATCCTAAATTTCACCTTAACCCTAACCCTAAACCCGAACCCTAACCCTAAACCAAACCCTAAACCTAACCCTAACCCTTACTGTAACACTAACCCTAACACTTCCCCTAAAGGCCCTCTTACCCTAACCCTAAACCTAACCTCACCCTAACACAGACCGTAACCGTAAACCCTAAGCCCGACATGCACTCGATTCTAACTCTAACCCTAAACCTACCCTTAAATGCACTCTAACCCTAACCCTAACACTAACACAAAACCTAAACCTAAACCTTAACCCTAACACTAAAGCAAACCCTGCCCGTAACCCTAACCCTAACCCTAACCCTATACCAACCCTAACCCTGACCCTAACCCCAAATGCACTATGAACCTAACCTAACATTACCCTAACCCTTAACTTAACCCTAAACCTAATCCTAACCCTAACACTAAACCTAGCCTTAACCCTAACCCTAAATATAACCCTCAATTCTAACCCTAAACTTAACAGTACAATGCACTCGATTCTAACCGTAACCCTAACCCTAACCCTAAAGGCACGCTAACACTAGCCCAAACCATAACCCTAACCCTAACCCTAACTGAAACCCTAACCGTAACCCTAACCCTAACCCTAAACTTATACCAAACTCTAACCCTAACCCTAACCCGAAATGCACTCTGAACCTAACCCTAACCTTACCCCAACCCTAAACTGAACCCTAAACCTAACCCTAACCCTAACGCTAACCCTAACCCTAAACCCTAAACCCTAACGCTAACACTAACCGAAACCCTCACCCTAAACACTTACCTTACCTTGAATGCACTCGATTCTAACCCTAACCCTAAACCTACCCTTAAATGCACTCTAACCCTAACTCTAACGCTAATCCAAACCCTAACCTTAACCCTAACCCTAGACCTAACTGTAACCCTAATACTATCCCTACCCTAACCGTAACCTAAACCCTAATGATAATCCTAAACCTAATACTAAATGTGCCCGATTGTAACCCTAACCCTAACCCTCGATTATAATGCTAACTGTAACCCTTACCATAACCCTAAATCATAATCTAACCCTACCCGTAACCCTAAACATAACCCTACACCTAATCCTAACCCCAAATCGATTCTAACCCTAACCCTAACCCTAACCCTAAAACTAACCCTGAACTCTAACCCTACCCTAACCCAAACCCTCACAGTAACCCTAACACTAACTCCAACCCTAACCTTACTACTAACTTTAACCCTAACCCTAAACCCTAATGCATTCGATTCTAACGGTAACCCTAACCCTAACCCTAAAGGCACGCTAACACTAGCCCAAACCATAACCCCCCTAACCCTAGACCCTAACCCGCAACCCTCACCGTCACCCTCACCCTACCACTAACCTAACCCTAACCCTACCCCTAACTATAACCCTCAATCTAACCCTAAACTTAACAGTACATGCATTCGATTCTAACCCTAACCCTAATCCTAACCCTAACCCCTAAAACTAACCCTGAACCCTAACCATAACCCTAACCCAAACCCTCACAGTAACCCTAACACTAACTCTAACCCTAACTTTACTCCTAACTTTAACCCTAACCCTAACCCTACATGCACTCGATTCTAACCATAACCCTAACCCAACCCTAAAGGCACGCTAACACTAGTCCAAACCATAACCCTGACCCTAACCCTATAAAGGAAACCCTAACGGTAACCCTAACCCTCACCCTAACACTAACCTCACCCTAAACCTAACCCTAAATATAACCCTCATATCTAACCCTCAACTTAACAGTACATGCACTCGATTCTAACCCTAACCCTAAAGCTAACACTTACCCTTATCTTAATGTTGACGGTAAACTTAACCCTAACCCTAAATGCACTCGATTCTAACCCTAACCCTAAACCGAACCCTAAATACACTCTAAGAATAACCCAAATCCTAACGCTAACACAAAGCATAACCCTAACCCTAAACCCTAACCCTAACCCTAATCATAACTGTGACCCTAACCCTAACCCTAAACCTAACCATAACCTTAACCCTCACGATAACCCTTACCCTAACCCTAAATGCACTCCCTTCTAACACTAACACTAATCCTGACCCTAAATGCACTCTAACTCTAACCCTAAACCTACCTTAAACCTAACTCTAACCATAACCCTAATCCTAACCCTAACCTGAAACCTAAATTTAGCCCTAATCCTAACCCTAACCCTAACCCTAACTTTAACCCTAACCCTAACCCTAACCCTAACCCTAAATCCTAACCCCAAATCGATTCTAACCCTAACCCTAACCCTAACCCTAAAACTAACCCTGAACTCAAACCCTAACCCCAACCCAAACCATCACAGTAACCCTAACACTAACTCTAACCCTAACCCTACTCTTACTTTAACCCTAACGCTAACCCTAAATGCACTCGATTCTAACCGTAACCGTAACCCTAACCCTAAAGGCACGCTAACACTAGCCCAAACCATAACCCTAACCCTAACTCTAACTGAAACCCTAACCGTAACCCTAACCCTAACACTAAACCTAACCCTAAATAAAACCCTCAATTCTAACCCTAAACTTAACAGTATATGCACTAGATTCTAACCCTAACCCTAACCCTAACCCTAAACCTACCCTGAACCCTAACCCTAACCCTGAACCAAACCCTCACAGTAACCCTAACACTAACTCTGACCCTAACCTTACTCCTAACTTTAACCCTAAGCCAACCCTAAATGCACTCGATTCTAACCGTAACCGTAACCCTAACCCTAAAGGTGCGCTAACACTAGCCCAAACCATACCCTAACCCTAACCCTAACTGACACCCTACCGTAACCCTAACCCTAACACTAAACCTAACCCTAACCCTAACCCTAAATATAACCCTCAATTCTAACCCTACTCTTAACAGTACATGCACTCGATTCTAACCCTAACCCTAACCCCTAACCCTAACCCTAAAACTAACCCTGAACTCTAACCCTAACCCCAACCCAAACCCTCACAGTAACCTTAACACTAACTCTACACCCTAACCTTACTCCTAACTTTACCCCTAACCCTAACCGTAAATGCACTCGATTCTAACCGTAACCCTAACCCTAACCCTAAAGGCACGCTAACACTAGCCCAAACCATAACCCTAACCCTAACCCTAACTGAACCCTAACCGTAACCCTAACCCTAACACTAAACCTAACCCTAACCCTAACCCTAAATATAACTCTCAATTCTAACCCTCAACTTAACAGTACATGCACTCGATTCTAACCCTAACCCTAAAGCTAACACTAACCCTTATCTTAATGTTGACGCTAAACTTAACCCTAACCCTAAATGCACTCGATTCTAACCCTAACCCTAAACCGAACCCTAAATGCACTCTAAGACTAACCCAAATACTACCGTAACCCAAAGCATAACCCTCACCCTAAACACTAACCCTAACCCTAATCCTAACTGTGACCCTAACCCTAACCCTAAACCTAACCATAACCTTAACCCTAACGATAACTCTTACCCTAACCCTAAATGCACTCCCTTCTAACCCTAACACTAATCCTGACCCTAAATGCACTCTAACTTTAACCCTACTCCTATGCCTACCTCTGTATGCACTCTAACCCTAACCCTGACCCAACCCCTAACACTAAAAATGCGCTTCATTCTAACCCTAACCCTAACCCTAACCATAACCCTTACCCTCAATTCTACGAAACCTAACCTTAAACCTAACTCTAACCCTAACACTATCCTTAAATGCTCTCGATTCTAATCCTGACCCTAATAACCCTAACCCTAACCCTAAGCTTATATATAGTGGATTATAACCATAACTTTAACCCTAATGTGCTCGATTCGAAGTCTAACACTAAATCATCAATCTCAACACTAACGCTAACTCTAAATGCACTCAGTTGTAACCCAAAAGGCAATCCTCACCCTACGCCTAACCCTAAACTTCGATTCTACCAACACACACCCTAACCCTAACCCTAACCATAACCCGATCGCTACCCCTAAATGCACTCTAACCCTACCCCTACCCCTTACACTAACCCTAACCCTAACGAATTTTAACCAAAACTCTAACCCTAAAGGTGCTCGATTCTAACACAAACAATAATCGTCAATTTCAACACTATCCCTAACCCTAAATGCACTCGACTCTAACCCAAAAGCCATTTCTGACCCTAAGCCTAACCCTAAACCTCGATTCTACCAACACAAACCTTAACCCTAATCCTAACCCTACTCTTACGCCTACCCCTAAATGCACTCTTAGCCATACCGTGATGAGAAGCAGACCATTAAAAATGTGCCTGATTCTAACCCTAACCCTAACCCTTAGCCTAACCTTAAGCCTAACTCTCGATTCTACGAAAGCGAACGCTAAACCTAACTCTAACCCTAGCACTATCCTTAAATGCTCTCGATTCTAACCCTGACCCTAAACCTAACCCTAACCCTCACGCTGACCCTAAATGCACTGAATTCTAAGCATAACTCTAAACCTAAATGTGCTCGATTCAAACCCTAACACTAAATCGTCAATTTGAACACTAACCCAAAGCCTAAATACACTCGATTCTGATGCAAAATGCAATCCTGACCCTAAGCCTAAACCTAAACCTCGATTCTACCAACACAAACCTTAACCCTAATCCTAACCTTATCCCTTCCGCTAGCCCTAAAAGCACTTTAATCCTAATCCTCACCCTAACGCTAACACTAAAGCTGTGCTTGATTCTAACCCTAACCCTCACCCTAAGCCTAACCCTAAGACTAACCCTCGATTCTACGAAAGCTAACCCTAAACCTAACTCTAACCCTAGCACTATGCTTAATGCTCTCCATTGTAACCCTGACCCTAAACCGAACCCTAACCCTAACCCTAAACCTAAATGCACTGAATTCTAATCATAACTCTATCCCTAAATGTGCCTGATTCTAACGCTATAACTAAATCATCAATTTCAACACTAACCCTAAGCCCAAATGCTCTGAATTATGACCCAAAATGCTCTCCTGACCCTAAACCTAACCCAAAACCTCGATTCTACCAACACAAACGCTAACCCTAATCCTAATCCAACTCCTCCCCTACCGCTAAATGCACTCAAACCCTGACCCTAACCCCAACCCTAACGCTAAAAATGCTCCTGATTCTAACCCTAATCCTAACCCTAACCCTCACCCTAACACTGAACCTCGATTCTACGAAAGCTATCCCTATACCTAACTCTAACCCTAACACTATTCTTAAATGCACTCGATTCTAACCCTCACCCTAAAGCTAACACTAACCCTTATCTTAATGTTGATGCTAAACTTAACCCTAACCCTAAATGCACTCAATTCTAACCCTAACCCTAAACCGAACCCTAAATGCACTCTAAGACTAACCCAAATCCTAACCCTAACCCAAAGCATAACCCTCACCCTAAACACTATCCCTCACCCTAATCCTAACTGTGACCCTAACCCTAACCCTAAACCTAACCATAACCTTAACCCTAACGATAACCCTTACCCTAACCCTAAATGCACTCCCTTCTAACCCTAACACTAATCCTGACCCTAAATGCACTCTAACTTTAACCCTAAACCTCACCTTAAATCCAACTCTAACCATAACCCTAATCCTAACCCTAACCTGAAACCTAAATCTAACCCTAATCCTAACCCTAACCCTAAACCTAACCCTGAACCCTAACGCTAACCCTAACCCAAACCCTCACCGTAACCCTAACCCTAACTCTAACCCTAACCCTAACCCTAACTCTACCCCTAACTTTAACCCTAACCCTAACCCTAAATGCAATCGATTCTAACTGTAACCCTAACCTTAACCTTAAAGGAACTCTAACACTAGCCGAAACCCTAAACCTGACCCTAACCGTAATACTAACCCTAAACCCTAACCCTAACCCAAACCCTATCTGTAACCCTAACCCTAAATTTAACCTTAACCCTAACCCGAAACCAAACCCTAAACCTAACCCTACCCCTTACTGTAACACTAACCCTAACACTACCCCTAAATGCACTCTTACCCTAACCCTAAACCTAAACGTCAACCTAACCCAAACCGTAACCCTAAACCCTAACCCCGACATGCAATCGATTCTAACTCTCACCCTAAACCTACCCTTAAATGCACTCTAAACCTAACCCTAACCCTAACCCTAAACCCTAACCCTAACAATAAACCAAACCCTGACCATAACCCTAACCCTAACCCTAAACTTATACCAAACCCTAACCCTAACCCTAACCCTAAATGCACTATGAACCTAACCCTAACCTTACCCCAACCCTAAACTTAACCCTAAACCTAACCCTAACCCTAACGCTAACCCTAACCCTAACCCTAAACCCTAACACTAACCGAAACCCTAACCCTAAACACTTACCCATACCCTGAATGCACTCGATTCTAACCCTAACCCTAAACCTACCCTTAAATGCACTCTAACCCTAACTCTAACGCTAATCCAAACCCTAACCTTAACACTAACCCTATACCTAACTGTAACCCTAATCCTAACCCTACCCCTAACCGTAACCTAAACCCTAATGATAATCCTAAACCTAATACTAAATGCGCTCGATTGTAACCCTAAATCTAACCCTCGATTATAATGCTAACTGTAACCCTTACCATAACCCTAAACCTAAATCGAACCCTACCCGTAACCCTAAACATAACCCTACACCTAATCCTAACCCCAAATCGATTCTAACCCTAACCCTAACCCTAACCCTAAAACTAACCCTGAACTCTAACCCTAACCCTAACCCAAACCCTCACAGTTACCCTAAAACTAACTCCAACATTAACCTTACTCCTAACTTTAACCCTAACCCTAACTCTAAATGCATTCGATTCTAACGGTAACCCTAACCCTAAACCTAAAGGCACGCTAACACTAGCCCAAACCATAACCCTAACCCTGACCCTAATCGAAACGCTCACCGTAACCCTAACCCTAACACTAAACCTAACCCTAACCCTAAGCCTAAATATAACCCTCAATTCTAACCCTAAACTTAACAGTACATGCATTCGATTCTAACCCTAACCTTAATCCTAACCCTAACCCTAAAACTAACCCTGAACTCTAACCCTAACCCTAACCCAAACCCTCACAGTAACCCTAACACTAACTCTAACCCTAACCTTACTCCTAACTTTAACCCTAACCCTAACCCTACATGCACTCGATTCTAACCGTAACCCTAACCCAACCCTAAAGGCACGCTAACACTAGCCCAAACCCTAACCCTAACCCTAACCCTAACCGAAACCCTAACCGTAACCCTAACCCCAACACTAAACCGAACCCTAACCCTAACCCTAAATATAACCCTCAATTCTAACCCTAAATTTAACAGTACATGCACTCGATTCTAACCCTAACCCTAACCCTAACCCTAAAACTAACCCTGAACCCTAACCCTAACCCTGACCCAAACCCTCACAGTAACCCTAACACTAACTCTGACCCTAACCTTACTCCTAACTTTAACCCTAACCCTAACCCTAATTGCACTCGATTCTAACCGTAACCCTAACCCTAACCCTAAAGGCACGCTAACACTAGCCCAAACCATAACCCTAACCCTAACCCTAACTGAAACCCTAACCGTAACCCTAACCCTAACACTAAACCTAACCCTAAATATAACCCTCAATTCTAACCCAAAACTTAACAGTACATGCACTCGATTATAACCCTAACCCTAACCCTAACCCTAACCCTAAAACTAACCCTGAACTCTAACCCTAACCCCAACCCAAACCCTCACAGTAACCTTAACACTAACTCTAACCCTAACCTTTCTCCTAACTTTACCCCTAACCCTAACCCTAAATGCACTCGATTCTAACCGTAACCCTAACCCTAACCCTAAAGGCACGCTAACACTAGCCCAAACCATAGCCCTAACCCTAACCCTAACTGAAACCCTAACCGTAACCCTAACCCTAACACTAAACCTAACCCTAACCCTAACCCTAAATATAACCCTCAATTCTAACCCTCAACTTAACAGTACATGCACTCGATTCTAACCCTAACCCTAAAGCTAACACTAACCCTTATCTTAATGTTGACGCTAAACTTAACCCTAACCCTAAATGCACTCGATTCTAACCCTAACCCTAAACCGAACCCTAAATGCACTCTAAGACTAACCCAAATACTAACCGTAACCCAAAGCATAACCCTCACCCTAAACACTAACCCTAACCCTAATCCTAACTGTGACCCTAACCCTAACCCTAAACCTAACCATAACCTTAACCCTAACGATAACCCTTACCCTAACCCTAAATGCACTCCCTTCTAACCCTAACACTAATCCTGACCCTAAATGCACTCTAACTTTAACCCTAAACCTCACCTTAAACCCAACTCTAACCATAACCCTAATCCTAACCCTAACCTGAAACCTAAATCTAACCCTAATCCTAACCCTAACCCTAAACCTAACCCTGAACCCTAACGCTAACCCTAACCCAAACCCTCACCGTAACCCTAACCCTAACTCTAACCCTAACCCTAACCCTAACTCTACCCCTAACATTAACCCTAACCCTAACCCTAAATGCAATCGATTCTAACTGTAACCCTAACCTTAACCTTAAAGGCACTCTAACACTAGCCGAAACCCTAACCCTGACCCTAACCGTAATCCTAACCCTAAACCCTAACCCTAACCCAAACCCTATCTGTAACCCTAATCCTAAATTTCACCTTAACCCTAACCCTAAACCCGAACCCTAACCCTAAACCAAACCCTAAACCTAACCCTAACCCTTACTGTAACACTAACCCTAACACTTCCCCTAAAGGCACTCTTACCCTAACCCTAAACCTAAACCTCACCCTAACACAGACCGTAACCGTAAACCCTAAGCCCGACATGCACTCGATTCTAACTCTAACCCTAAACCTACCCTTAAATGCACTCTAACCCTAACCCTAACACTAACACAAAACCTAAACCTAAACCTTAACCCTAACACTAAAGCAAACCCTGCCCGTAACCCTAACCCTAACCCTAACCCTATACCAAACCCTAACCCTGACCCTAACCCCAAATGCACTATGAACCTAACCCTAACATTACCCTAACCCTAAACTTAACCCTAAACCTAAACCTAACCCTAACACTAAACCTAGCCTTAACCCTAACCCTAAATATAACCCTCAATTCTAACCCTAAACTTAACAGTACATGCACTCGATTCTAACCGTAACCCTAACCCTAACCCTAAAGGCACGCTAACACTAGCCCAAACCATAACCCTAACCCTAACCCTAACTGAAACCCTAACCGTAACCCTAACCCTAACCCTAAACTTATACCAAACTCTAACCCTAACCCTAACCCTAAATGCACTCTGAACCTAACCCTAACCTTACCCCAACCCTAAACTTAACCCTAAACCTAACCCTAACCCTAACGCTAACCCTAACCCTAACCCTAAACCCTAACGCTAACACTAACCGAAACCCTCACCCTAAACACTTACCCTTACCTTGAATGCACTCGATTCTAACCCTAACCCTAAACCTACCCTTAAATGCACTCTAACCCTAACTCTAACGCTAATCCAAACCCTAACCTTAACCCTAACCCTATACCTAACTGTAACCCTAATACTAACCCTACCCCTAACCGTAACCTAAACCCTAATGATAATCCTAAACCTAATACTAAATGTGCCCGATTGTAACCCTAACCCTAACCCTCGATTATAATGCTAACTGTAACCCTTACCATAACCCTAAATCTAAATCTAACCCTACCCGTAACCCTAAACATAACCCTACACCTAATCCTAACCCCAAATCGATTCTAACCCTAACCCTAACCCTAACCCTAAAACTAACCCTGAACTCTAACCCTAACCCTAACCCAAACCCTCACAGTAACCCTAACACTAACTCCAACCCTAACCTTACTACTAACTTTAACCCTAACCCTAACCCTAAATGCATTCGATTCTAACGGTAACCCTAACCCTAACCCTAAAGGCACGCTAACACTAGCCCAAACCATAACCCTAACCCTGACCCTAACCGAAACCCTCACCGTAACCCTAACCCTAACACTAAACCTAACCCTAACCCTAACCCTAAATATAACCCTCAATTCTAACCCTAAACTTAACAGTACATGCATTCGATTCTAACCCTAACCCTAATCCTAACCCTAACCCTAAAACTAACCCTGAACCCTAACCATAACCCTAACCCAAACCCTCACAGTAACCCTAACACTAACTCTAACCCTAACTTTACTCCTAACTTTAACCCTAACCCTAACCCTACATGCACTCGATTCTAACCATAACCCTAACCCAACCCTAAAGGCACGCTAACACTAGTCCAAACCATAACCCTGACCCTAACCCTAAAGGAAACCCTAACGGTAACCCTAACCCTCACCCTAACACTAAACCTCACCCTAAACCTAACCCTAAATATAACCCTCATATCTAACCCTCAACTTAACAGTACATGCACTCGATTCTAACCCTAACCCTAAAGCTAACACTTACCCTTATCTTAATGTTGACGGTAAACTTAACCCTAACCCTAAATGCACTCGATTCTAACCCTAACCCTAAACCGAACCCTAAATACACTCTAAGAATAACCCAAATCCTAACGCTAACACAAAGCATAACCCTAACCCTAAACCCTAACCCTAACCCTAATCATAACTGTGACCCTAACCCTAACCCTAAACCTAACCATAACCTTAACCCTCACGATAACCCTTACCCTAACCCTAAATGCACTCCCTTCTAACACTAACACTAATCCTGACCCTAAATGCACTCTAACTCTAACCCTAAACCTAACCTTAAACCTAACTCTAACCATAACCCTAATCCTAACCCTAACCTGAAACCTAAATTTAGCCCTAATCCTAACCCTAACCCTAACCCTAACTTTAACCCTAACCCTAACCCTAACCCTAACCCTAAATCCTAACCCCAAATCGATTCTAACCCTAACCCTAACCCTAACCCTAAAACTAACCCTGAACTCAAACCCTAACCCCAACCCAAACCATCACAGTAACCCTAACACTAACTCTAACCCTAACCCTACTCTTAACTTTAACCCTAACGCTAACCCTAAATGCACTCGATTCTAACCGTAACCGTAACCCTAACCCTAAAGGCACGCTAACACTAGCCCAAACCATAACCCTAACCCTAACTCTAACTGAAACCCTAACCGTAACCCTAACCCTAACACTAAACCTAACCCTAAATAAAACCCTCAATTCTAACCCTAAACTTAACAGTATATGCACTAGATTCTAACCCTAACCCTAACCCTAACCCTAAACCTAACCCTGAACCCTAACCCTAACCCTGAACCAAACCCTCACAGTAACCCTAACACTAACTCTGACCCTAACCTTACTCCTAACTTTAACCCTAAGCCTAACCCTAAATGCACTCGATTCTAACCGTAACCGTAACCCTAACCCTAAAGGTGCGCTAACACTAGCCCAAACCATAACCCTAACCCTAACCCTAACTGACACCCTAACCGTAACCCTAACCCTAACACTAAACCTAACCCTAACCCTAACCCTAAATATAACCCTCAATTCTAACCCTACTCTTAACAGTACATGCACTCGATTCTAACCCTAACCCTAACCCTAACCCTAACCCTAAAACTAACCCTGAACTCTAACCCTAACCCCAACCCAAACCCTCACAGTAACCTTAACACTAACTCTAACCCTAACCTTACTCCTAACTTTACCCCTAACCCTAACCGTAAATGCACTCGATTCTAACCGTAACCCTAACCCTAACCCTAAAGGCACGCTAACACTAGCCCAAACCATAACCCTAACCCTAACCCTAACTGAAACCCTAACCGTAACCCTAACCCTAACACTAAACCTAACCCTAACCCTAACCCTAAATATAACTCTCAATTCTAACCCTCAACTTAACAGTACATGCACTCGATTCTAACCCTAACCCTAAAGCTAACACTAACCCTTATCTTAATGTTGACGCTAAACTTAACCCTAACCCTAAATGCACTCGATTCTAACCCTAACCCTAAACCGAACCCTAAATGCACTCTAAGACTAACCCAAATACTAACCGTAACCCAAAGCATAACCCTCACCCTAAACACTAACCCTAACCCTAATCCTAACTGTGACCCTAACCCTAACCCTAAACCTAACCATAACCTTAACCCTAACGATAACTCTTACCCTAACCCTAAATGCACTCCCTTCTAACCCTAACACTAATCCTGACCCTAAATGCACTCTAACTTTAACCCTACTCCTATGCCTACCTCTGTATGCACTCTAACCCTAACCCTGACCCAACCCCTAACACTAAAAATGCGCTTCATTCTAACCCTAACCCTAACCCTAACCATAACCCTGACCCTCAATTCTACGAAACCTAACCTTAAACCTAACTCTAACCCTAACACTATCCTTAAATGCTCTCGATTCTAATCCTGACCCTAATAACCCTAACCCTAACCCTAAGCTTATATATAGTGGATTATAACCATAACTTTAACCCTAATGTGCTCGATTCGAAGTCTAACACTAAATCATCAATCTCAACACTAACCCTAACTCTAAATGCACTCAGTTGTAACCCAAAAGGCAATCCTTACCCTACGCCTAACCCTAAACTTCGATTCTACCAACACACACCCTAACCCTAACCCTAACCCTAACCCGACCCCTACCCCTAAATGCCCTCTAAGCCATACCGTGATGAAAAGCAGACCATTAAAAATGTGCCTGATTCTAACCCTAACCCTAACCCTGAGCCTAACCTTAAGCCTAACCCTCGATTCTACGAAAGCGAACGCTAAACCTAACTCTAACCCTAGCACTATCCTTAAATGCTCTCGATTCTAACCCTGACCCTAAACCTAGCCCTAACCCTCACGCTGACCCTAAATGCACTGAATTCTAAGCATAACTCTAACCCTAAATGTGCTCGATTCAAACCCTAACACTAAATCGTCAATTTGAACACTAACCCAAAGCCTAAATACACTCGATTCTCATCCAAAATGCAATCCTGACCCTAAGCCTAAACCTAAACCTCGATTCTACCAACACAAACCTTAACCCTAATCCTAACCCTATCCCTTCCACTAGCCCTAAAAGCACTTTAACCCTAATCCTCACCCTAACGCTAACACTAAAGCTGTGCTTGATTCTAACCCTAACCCTCACCCTAAGCCTAACCCTAAGACTAACCCTCGATTCTACGAAAGCTAACCCTAAACCTAACTCTAACCCTAGCACTATGCTTAATGCTCTCCATTGTAACCCTGACCCTAAACCGAACCCTAACCCTAACCCTAACCCTAAATGCACTGAATTCTAATGACAACTCTATCCCTAAATGTGCCTGATTCTAACGCTATAACTAAATCATCAATTTCAACACTAACCCTAAGCCCAAATGCTCTGAATTATGAGCCAAAATGCTCTCCTGACCCTAAGCCTAACCCAAAACCTCGATTCTACCAACACAAACCCTAACCCTAATCCTAAAGCAACTCCTCCCCTACCGCTAAATGCACTCAAACCCTGACCCTAACCCCAACCCTATCCCTAATCCTAACCCTAAATGCACTGGATTCTAACCATAACTCTAACCCTAATGTGCTCGATTATAACCCTAACACTAAATCGTCAATCTCAACACTAAGCCTAACCCTAAATGCATTCGACTTTAACCCAAAAAGCAATCCTGACCCCAAGCCTAACCCTAAACCTCGATTCTACCAACACAAACCCTACCCCTAATCCCAACCCTCCTCCTATCCCTACCTCTGTATGCACTCTAACCCCAACCCTGACCCAAACCCTAACACTAAAAATGCGCTTGATTCTATCCCTAACCCTAACCCTAACCCTAACCTTAACCCTAACCCTAACCCTCAAGTCTACGAAACCTAACCCTAAACCTAACTCTCATCCTAACACTATCCTTAAATGCTCTCGATTCTAATCCTGACCCTAATAACCCTAACCCTAACCCTCAGCTTATATATAGTGGATTCTAACCATAACTCTAACCCTAATGTGCTCGATTCTAAGTCTAACACTAAATCGTCACTCTCAACACTAACCCTAACTCTAAATGCACTCAGTTGTAACCCAAAAGGCAATCCTCACCCTACGCCTAACCCTAAACTAACTTCGATTCTACCAACACAAACCTTAACCCTACCCCTACCCCTACCCCTACCCCTACCCCTACCCCTAAATGCTCTCTAACCCTACCCCAACCCCTTACACTAACCCTAACCCTAAGGAATTCTATCCAAAACTCTAACCCTAAATGTGCTCGAATCTAACCCAAACACTAAATCGTCAATTTCAACACTATCCCTAACCCTAAATGCACTCGACTCTAACCCAAAAGCCATTCCTGACCCTAAGCCTAACCCTAAACCTCGATTCTACCAACACAAACCTTAACCCTAATCCTAACCCTACTCCTACCCCTACCCCTAAATGCACTTTAAGCCATACCCTGATGAAAAGCAGACCACTAAAAATGTGCCTGATTCTAACCCTAACCCTAACCCTAAGCCTAACCTTAAGCCTAACCCTCGATTCTACGAAAGCGAACGCTAAACCTACCTCTAACCCTAGCACTATCCTTAAATGCTCTCGATGTTAACCCTGACCCTCAACCTACCCCAACCCTAACGCTAACCCTAAATGCTCTGAATTCTAAGCATAACTCTAACCCTAAATGTGCTCGATTCAAACCCTAACACTAAATCGTCAATTTGAACACTAACCCAAAGCCTAAATACACTCGATTCTGATCCAAAATGCAATCCTGACCCTAAGGCTAAACCTAAACCTCTATTCTACCAACACAAACCTTAACCCTAATCCTAACCCTATCCGTTCCACTAGCCCTAAAAGCACTTTAACCCTAATCCTCACCCTAACGCTAACACTAAAGCTGTGCTTGATTCTAACCCTAACCCTCACCCTAAGCCTAACCCTAAGCCTAACCCTCGATTCTACGAAAGCTAACCCTAAACCTAACTCTAACCCTAGCACTATCCTTAATGCTCTCCATTCTAACCCTGACCCTAAACCTAACCCTAACCGTATCCGTATCCCTAACAATAAATGCACTGAATTCTAATCATAACTCTATCCCTAAATGTGCCTGATTCTAACGCTATAACTAAATCATCAATTTCAACACTAACCCTAAGGCCAAATGCTCTGAATTATGGCACAAAATCCTCTCCTGACCCTAAGGCTAAGCCAAAACCTAGATTCTACCAAAACAAACCCTAACCGTAATCCTAACCCAACTCCTCCCCTACCCCTAAATGCACTCAAACCCTGACCCTAACCCCAACCCTAACGCTAAAAATGCTCCTGATTCTAACCCTAATCCTAACCCTAACCCTCACCCTAACACTGAACCTCGATTATACGAAAGCTAACCCTATACCTAACTCTAACACTAACACTATCCTTGAATGCACTCGATTCTAACCCTCACCCTAAACATAAACCTCACCCTATCCCTAATCCTAACCCTAAATGCACTGGATTCTAACCATAACTCTAACCCTAATGTGCTCGATTATAACCTTAAGACTAAATCGTCAATCTCAACACTAAGCCTAAGGCTAAATGCATTCGACTCTAACCCAAAAAGCAATCCTGACCCTAAGCCTAACCCTAAACCTCGATTCTACCAACACAAACCCTAACCCTAATCCCAACCCTCCTCCTATCCTTACCTCTGTATGCACTCTAACCCTAACCCTGACCCAACCCCTAACACTAAAAATGCGCTTGATTCTATCCCTAACCCAAACCCTAACCCTAACCCTAACCCTAACCCTCAATTCTACGAAACCTAACCCTAACCCTAACTCTCATCCTAACACAATCCTTAAGTGCTCTCGATTCTAATCCTGACCCTAATAACCCTAACCCTAACCCTCAGCTTATATATAGTGGATTATAACCATAACTCTAACCCTAATGTGCTCGATTCGAAGTCTAACACTAAATCATCAATCTCAACACTAACGCTAACTCTAAATGCACTCAGTTGTAACCCAAAAGGCAATCCTCACCCTACGCCTAACCCTAAACTTCGATTCTACCAACACACATCCTAACCCTAACCCTAACCCTAACCCGACCCCTACCCCTAAATGCACTCTAACCCTACCCCTACCCCTTACACTAACCCTAACCCTAACGAATTTTAACCAAAACTCTAACCCTAAAGGTGCTCGATTCTAACACAAACAATAATCGTCAATTTCAACACTATCCCTAACCCTAAATGCACTCGACTCTAACCCAAAAGCCATTCCTAACCCTAAGCCTAACCCTAAACCTCGATTCTACCAACACAAACCTTAACCCTAATCCTAACCCTACTCTTACGCCTACCCCTAAATGCACTCTTAGCCATACCGTGATGAGAAGCAGACCATTAAAAATGTGCCTGATTCTAACCCTAACCCTAACCCTGAGCCTAACCTTAAGCCTAACCCTCGATTCTACGAAAGCTAACGCTAAACCTAACTCTAACCCTAGCACTATCCTTAAATGCTCTCGATTCTAACCCTGACCCTAAACCTAACCCTAACCCTCACGCTGACCCTAAATGCACTGAATTCTAAGCATAACTCTAACCCTAAATGTGCTCGATTCAAACCCTAACAGTAAATCGTCAATTTGAACACTAACCCAAAGCCTAAATACACTCGATTCTCATCCAAAATGCAATCCTGACGTTAAGCCTAAACCTAAACCTCGATTCTACCAACACAAACCTTAACCCTAATCCTAACCCTATCCTTTCCGCTAGCCCTAAAAGCACTTTAACCCTAATCCTCACCCTAACGCTAACACTAAAGCTGTGCTTGATTCTAACCCTAACCCTCACCCTAAGCCTAACCCTAAGACTAACCCTCGATTCTACGAAAGCTAACCCTAAACCTAACTCTAACCCTAGCACTATGCTTAATGCTCTCCATTGTAACCCTGACCCTAAACCGAACCCTAACCCTAACCCTAACCCTAAATGCACTGAATTCTAATGACAACTCTATCCCTAAATGTGCCTGATTCTAACGCTATAACTAAATCATCAATTTCAACACTAACCCTAAGCCCAAATGCTCTGAATTATGAGCCAAAATGCTCTCCTGACCCTAAGCCTAACCCAAAACCTCGATTCTACCAACACAAACCCTAACCCTAATCCTAAAGCAACTCCTCCCCTACCCCTAAATGCACTCAAACCCTGACCCTAACCCCAACCCTAACGCTAAAAGTGCTCCTGATTCTAACCCTAATCCTAACCCTAACCCTCACCCTAACACTGACCCTCGATTCTACGAAAGCTAACCCTATACCTAACTCTAACCCTAACACTATCCTTAAATGCACTCGATTCTAACCCTCACCCTAAACATAAACCTAACCCTATCCCTAATCCTAACCCTAAATGCACTGTATTCTAACCATAACTCTAACCCTAATGTGCTCGATTATAACCCTAACACTAAATCGTCAATCTCAACACTAAGCCTACCCCTAAATGTACTAGAATCTAACCCAAAAAGCAATCCTGACCCCAAGCCTAACCCTAAACCTCGATTCTACCAACACAAACCCTACTCCTAATCCCAACCCTCCTCCTATCCCTACCTCTGTATGCACTCTAACCCCAACCCTGACCCAAACCCTAACACTAAAAATGCGCTTGATTCTATCCCTAACCCTAACCCTAACCCTAACCTTAACCCTAACCCTAACCCTCAAGTCTACGAAACCTAACCCTAAACCTAACTCTCATCCTAACACTATCCTTAAATGCTCTCGATTCTAATCCTGACCCTAATAACCCTAACCCTAACCCTCAGCTTATATATAGTGGATTCTAACCATAACTCTAACCCTAATGTGCTCGATTCTAAGTCTAACACTAAATCGTCACTCTCAACACTAACCCTAACTCTAAATGCACTCAGTTGTAACCCAAAAGGCAATCCTCACCCTACGCCTAACCCTAAACTAACTTCGATTCTACCAACACAAACCCTAACCCTACCCCTACCCCTACCCCTACCCCTACCCCTAAATGCCCTCTAACCCTACCCCAACCCCTTACACTAACCCTAACCCTAGGAATTCTATCCAAAACTCTAACCCTAAATGTGCTCGAATCTAACCCAAACACTAAATCGTCAATTTCAACACTATCCCTAACCCTAAATTCACTCGACTCTAACCCAAAAGCCATTCCTGACCCTAAGCCTAACCCTAAACCTCGATTCTACCAACACAAACCTTAACCCTAATCCTAACCCTACTCCTACGCCTACCCCTAAATGCACTTTAAGCCATACCCTGATGAAAAGCAGACCACTAAAAATGTGCCTGATTCTAACCCTAACCCTAACCCTAAGCCTAACCTTAAGCCTAACCCTCGATTCTACGAAAGCGAACGCTAAACCTAACTCTAACCCTAGCACTATCCTTAAATGCTCTCGATGTTAACCCTGACCCTCAACCTACCCCAACCCTAACGCTAACCCTAAATGCACTGAATTCTAAGCATAACTCTAACCCTAAATGTGCTCGATTCAAACCCTAACACTAAATCGTCAATTTGCACACTAACCCAAAGCCTAAATACACTCGTTTATGATCCAAAATGCAATCCTGACCCTAAGCCTAAACCTAAACCTCGATTCTACCAACACAAACCTTAACCCTAATCCTAACCCTATCCGTTCCACTAGCCCTAAAAGCACTTTAACCCTAATCCTCACCCTAACGCTAACACTAAAGCTGTGCTTGATTCTAACCCTAACCCTCACCCTAAGCCTAACCCTAAGCCTAACACTCGATTCTACGAAAGCTAACCCTAAACCTAACTCTAACCCTAGCACTATCCTTAATGCTCTCCATTCTAACCCTGACCCTAAACCTAACCCTAACCGTATCCCTAACAATAAATGCACTGAATTCTAATCATAACTCTATCCCTAAATGTGCCTGATTCTAACGCTATAACTAAATCATCAATTTCAACACTAACCCTAAGGCCAAATGCTCTGAATTATGGCACAAAATCCTCTCCTGACCCTAAGGCTATGCCAAAACCTAGATTCTACCAACACAAACCCTAACCGTAATCCTAACCCAACTCCTCCCCTACCCCTAAATGCACTCAAACCCTGACCCTAACCCCAACCCTAACGCTAAAAATGCTCCTGATTCTAACCCTAATCCTAACCCTAACCCTCACCCTAACACTGAACCTCGATTATACGAAAGCTAACCCTATACCTAACTCTAACACTAACACTATCCTTGAATGCACTCGATTCTAACCCTCACCCTAAACATAAACCTAACCCTATCCCTAATCCTAACCCTAAATGCACTGGATTCTAACCATAACTCTAACCCTAATGTGCTCGATTATAACCCTAAGACTAAATCGTCAATCTCAACACTAAGCCTAACCCTAAATGCATTCGACTTTAACCCAAAAAGCAATCCTGACCCTAAGCCTGACCCTAAACCTCGATTCTACCAACACAAACCCTAACCCTAATCCCAACCCTCCTCCTATCCCTACCTCTGTATGCACTCTAACCCTAACCCTGACCCAACCCCTAACACTAAAAATGCGCTTGATTCTATCCCTAACCCTAACCCTAACCCTAACCCTAACCCTCCATTCTACGAAACCTAACCCTAAACCTAACTCTCATCCTAACACTATCCTTAAATGCTCTCGATTCTAATCCTGACCCTAATAACCCTAACCCTAACCCTAAGCTTATATATAGTGGATTATAACCATAACTCTAACCCTAATGTGCTCGATTCGAAGTCTAACACTAAATCATCAATCTCAACACTAACCCTAACTCTAAATGCACTCACTTGTAACCCAAAAGGCAATCCTTACCCTACGCCTAACCCTAAACTTCGATTCTACCAACACACATCCTAACCCTAACCCTAACCCTAACCCGACCCCTACCCCTAAATGCCCTCTAAGCCATACCGTGATGAAAAGCAGACCATTAAAAATGTGCCTGATTCTAACCCTAACCCTAACCCTGAGCTTAACCTTAAGCCTAAACCTCGATTCTACGAAAGCGAATGCTAAACCTAACTCTAACCCTAGCACTATCCTTAAATACTCTCGATTCTAACCCTGACCCTAAACCTAACCCTAAACCTAACGCTGACCCTAAATGCACTGAATTCTAAGCATAACTCTACCCCTAAATGTGCTCGATTCAAATCCTAACACTAAATCGTCAATTTGAACACTAACCCAAAGCCTAAATACACTCGATTCTCATCCAAAATGCAATCCTGACCCTAAGCCTAAACCTAAACCTCGATTCTACCAACACAAACCTTAACCCTAATCCTAACCCTGTCCCTTCCACTAGCCCTAAAAGCACTTTAACCCTAATCCTCACCCTAACGCTAACACTAAAGCTGTGCTTGATTCTAACCCTAACCCTCACCCTAAGCCTAACCCTAAGACTAACCCTCGATTCTACGAAAGCGAACCCTAAACCTAACTCTAACCCTAGCACTATCCTTAATGTTCTCCATTGTAACGCTGACCCTAAACCTAACCCTAACCCTAACCCTAACCCTAAATGCACTGAATTCTAATCATAACTCTATCCCTAAATGTGCCTGATTCTAACGCTATAACTAAATCATCAATTTCAACACTAACCCTAAGCCCAAATGCTCTGAATTATGAGCCAAAATGCTCTCCTGACCCTAAGCCTAACCCAAAACCTCGATTGTACCAACACAAACCCTAACCCTAATCCTAAAGCAACTCCTCCCTTACCGCTAAATGCACTCAAACCCTGACCCTAACCCCAACCCTAACGCTAAAAATGCTCCTGATTCTAACCCTAATCCTAACCCTAACCCTCACCCTAACACTGACCCTCGATTCTACGAAAGCTATCCCTATACCTAACTCTAACACTAACACTATCCTTAAATGCACTCAATTCTAACCCTCACCCTAAACATAAACCTAACCCTATCCCTAATCCTAACTCTAAATGCACTGGATTCTAACCATAACTCTAACCCTAATGTGCTCGATTATAACCCAAACACTAAATCGTCAATCTCAACACTAAGCCTAACCCTAAATGCATTCGACTTTAACCCAAAAAGCAATCCTGACCCTAAGCCTAACCCTAAACCTCGATTCTACCAACACAAACCCTACCCCTAATCCCAACCCTCCTCCTATCCCTACCTCTGTATGCACTCTAACCCCAACCCTGACCCAAACCCTAACACTAAAAATGCGCTTGATTCTATCCCTAACCCTAACCCTAACCATAACCTTAACCCTAACCCTAACACTCAAGTCTACGAAACCTAACCCTAAACCTAACTCTCATCCTAACACTATCCTTAAATGCTCTCGATTCTAATCCTGACCCTAATAACCCTAACCCTAACCCTCAGCTTATATATAGTGGATTCTAACCATAACTCTAACCCTAATGTGCTCGATTCTAAGTCTAACACTAAATCGTCACTCTCAACACTAACCCTAACTCTAAATGCACTCAGTTGTAACCCAAAAGGCAATCCTCACCCTACGCCTAACCCTAAACTAACTTCGATTCTACCAACACAAACCCTAACCCTACACCTACCCCTACCCCTACCCCTACCCCTAAATGCTCTCTAACCCTACCCCAACCCCTTACACTAACCCTAACCCTAAGGAATTCTATCCAAAACTCTAACCCTAAATGTGCTCGAATCTAACCCAAACACTAAATCGTCAATTTCAACACTATCCCTAACCCTAAATGCACTCGACTCTAACCCAAAAGCCATTCCTGACCCTAAGCCGAACCCTAAACCTCGATTCTACCAACACAAACCTTAACCCTAATCCTAACCCTACTCCTACGCCTACCCCTAAATGCACTTTAAGCCATACCCTGATGAAAAGCAGACCACTAAAAATGTTCCTGATTCTAACCCTAACCCTAACCCTAAGCCTAACCTTAAGCCTAACCCTCGATTCTACGAAAGCGAACGCTAAACCTACCTCTAACCCTAGCACTATCCTTAAATGCTCTCGATGTTAACCCTGACCCTCAACCTACCCCAACCCTAACGCTAACCCTAAATGCACTGAATTCTAAGCATAACTCTAACCCTAAATGTGCTCGATTCAAACCCTAACACTAAATCGTCAATTTGAACACTAACCCAAAGCCTAAATACACTCGTTTATGATCCAAAATGCAATCCTGACCCTAAGGCTAAACCTAAACCTCGATTCTACCAACACAAACCTTAACCCTAATCCTAACCCTATCCGTTCCACTAGCCCTAAAAGCACTTTAACCCTAATCCTCACCCTAACGCTAACACTAAAGCTGTGCTTGATTCTAACCCTAACCCTCACCCTAAGCCTAACCCTAAGCCTAACCCTCGATTCTACGAAAGCTAACCCTAAACCTAACTCTAACCCTAGCACTATCCTTAATGCTCTCCATTCTAACCCTGACCCTAAACCTAACCCTAACCGTATCCCTAACAATAAATGCACTGAATTCTAATCACAACTCTATCCCTAAATGTGCCTGATTCTAACGCTATAACTAAATCATCAATTTCAACACTAACCCTAAGGCCAAATGCTCTGAATTATGGCACAAAATCCTCTCCTGACCCTAAGGCTAACCCAAAACCTAGATTCTACCAACACAAACCCTAACCGTAATCCTAACCCAACTCCTCCCCTACCCCTAAATGCACTCAAACCCTGACCCTAACCCCAACCCTAACGCTAAAAATGCTCCTGATTCTAACCCTCATCCTAACCCTAACCCTCACCCTAACACTGAACCTCGATTCTACGAAAGCTAACCCTATACCTAACTCTAACACTAACACTATCCTTGAATGCACTCGATTCTAACCCTCACCCTAAACATAAACCTAACCCTATCCCTAATCCTAACCCTAAATGCACTGGATTCTAACCATAACTCTAACCCTAATGTGCTCGATTATAACCTTAAGACTAAATCGTCAATCTCAACACTAAGCCTAAGGCTAAATGCATTCGACTCTAACCCAAAAAGCAATCCTGACCCTAAGCCTAACCCTAAACCTCGATTCTACCAACACAAACCCTAACCCTAATCCCAACCCTCCTCCTATCCCTACCTCTGTATGCACTCTAACCCTAACCCTGACCCAACCCCTAACACTAAAAATGCGCTTGATTCTATCCCTAACCCTAACCCTAACCCTAACCCTAACCCTCAATTCTACGAAACCTAACCCTAAACCTAACTCTCATCCTAACACTATCCTTAAGTGCTCTCGATTCTAATCCTGTCCCTAATAACCCTAACCCTAACCCTCAGCTTATATATAGTGGATTATAACCATAACTCTAACCCTAATGTGCTCGATTCGAAGTCTAACACTAAATCATCAATCTCAACACTAACGCTAACTCTAAATGCACTCAGTTGTAACCCAAAAGGCAATCCTCACCCTACGCCTAACCCTAAACTTCGATTCTACCAACACACACCCTAACCCTAACCCTAACCATAACCCGATCGCTACCCCTAAATGCACTCTAACCCTACCCCTACCCCTTACACTAACCCTAACCCTAACGAATTTTAACCAAAACTCTAACCCTAAAGGTGCTCGATTCTAACACAAACAATAATCGTCAATTTCAACACTATCCCTAACCCTAAATGCACTCGACTCTAACCCAAAAGCCATTTCTGACCCTAAGCCTAACCCTAAACCTCGATTCTACCAACACAAACCTTAACCCTAATCCTAACCCTACTCTTACGCCTACCCCTAAATGCACTCTTAGCCATACCGTGATGAGAAGCAGACCATTAAAAATGTGCCTGATTCTAACCCTAACCCTAACCCTTAGCCTCACCTTAAGCCTAACTCTCGATTCTACGAAAGCGAACGCTAAACCTAACTCTAACCCTAGCACTATCCTTAAATGCTCTCGATTCTAACCCTGACCCTAAACCTAACCCTAACCCTCACGCTGACCCTAAATGCACTGAATTCTAAGCATAACTCTAAACCTAAATGTGCTCGATTCAAACCCTAACACTAAATCGTCAATTTGAACACTAACCCAAAGCCTAAATACACTCGATTCTGATGCAAAATGCAATCCTGACCCTAAGCCTAAACCTAAACCTCGATTCTACCAACACAAACCTTAACCCTAATCCTAACCTTATCCCTTCCGCTAGCCCTAAAAGCACTTTAATCCTAATCCTCACCCTAACGCTAACACTAAAGCTGTGCTTGATTCTAACCCTAACCCTCACCCTAAGCCTAACCCTAAGACTAACCCTCGATTCTACGAAAGCTAACCCTAAACCTAACTCTAACCCTAGCACTATGCTTAATGCTCTCCATTGTAACCCTGACCCTAAACCGAACCCTAACCCTAACCCTAAACCTAAATGCACTGAATTCTAATCATAACTCTATCCCTAAATGTGCCTGATTCTAACGCTATAACTAAATCATCAATTTCAACACTAACCCTAAGCCCAAATGCTCTGAATTATGACCCAAAATGCTCTCCTGACCCTAAACCTAACCCAAAACCTCGATTCTACCAACACAAACGCTAACCCTAATCCTAATCCAACTCCTCCCCTACCGCTAAATGCACTCAAACCCTGACCCTAACCCCAACCCTAACGCTAAAAATGCTCCTGATTCTAACCCTAATCCTAACCCTAACCCTCACCCTAACACTGAACCTCGATTCTACGAAAGCTATCCCTATACCTAACTCTAACCCTAACACTATTCTTAAATGCACTCGATTCTAACCCTCACCCTAAAGCTAACACTAACCCTTATCTTAATGTTGATGCTAAACTTAACCCTAACCCTAAATGCACTCAATTCTAACCCTAACCCTAAACCGAACCCTAAATGCACTCTAAGACTAACCCAAATCCTAACCCTAACCCAAAGCATAACCCTCACCCTAAACACTATCCCTCACCCTAATCCTAACTGTGACCCTAACCCTAACCCTAAACCTAACCATAACCTTAACCCTAACGATAACCCTTACCCTAACCCTAAATGCACTCCCTTCTAACCCTAACACTAATCCTGACCCTAAATGCACTCTAACTTTAACCCTAAACCTCACCTTAAATCCAACTCTAACCATAACCCTAATCCTAACCCTAACCTGAAACCTAAATCTAACCCTAATCCTAACCCTAACCCTAAACCTAACCCTGAACCCTAACGCTAACCCTAACCCAAACCCTCACCGTAACCCTAACCCTAACTCTAACCCTAACCCTAACCCTAACTCTACCCCTAACTTTAACCCTAACCCTAACCCTAAATGCAATCGATTCTAACTGTAACCCTAACCTTAACCTTAAAGGAACTCTAACACTAGCCGAAACCCTAAACCTGACCCTAACCGTAATACTAACCCTAAACCCTAACCCTAACCCAAACCCTATCTGTAACCCTAATCCTAAATTTAACCTTAACCCTAACCCGAAACCAAACCCTAAACCTAACCCTACCCCTTACTGTAACACTAACCCTAACACTACCCCTAAATGCACTCTTACCCTAACCCTAAACCTAAACGTCAACCTAACCCAAACCGTAACCCTAAACCCTAACCCCGACATGCAATCGATTCTAACTCTCACCCTAAACCTACCCTTAAATGCACTCTAAACCTAACCCTAACCCTAACCCTAAACCCTAACCCTAACAATAAACCAAACCCTGACCATAACCCTAACCCTAACCCTAAACTTATACCAAACCCTAACCCTAACCCTAACCCTAAATGCACTATGAACCTAACCCTAACCTTACCCCAACCCTAAACTTAACCCTAAACCTAACCCTAACCCTAACGCTAACCCTAACCCTAACCCTAAACCCTAACACTAACCGAAACCCTAACCCTAAACACTTACCCATACCCTGAATGCACTCGATTCTAACCCTAACCCTAAACCTACCCTTAAATGCACTCTAACCCTAACTCTAACGCTAATCCAAACCCTAACCTTAACACTAACCCTATACCTAACTGTAACCCTAATCCTAACCCTACCCCTAACCGTAACCTAAACCCTAATGATAATCCTAAACCTAATACTAAATGCGCTCGATTGTAACCCTAAATCTAACCCTCGATTATAATGCTAACTGTAACCCTTACCATAACCCTAAACCTAAATCGAACCCTACCCGTAACCCTAAACATAACCCTACACCTAATCCTAACCCCAAATCGATTCTAACCCTAACCCTAACCCTAACCCTAAAACTAACCCTGAACTCTAACCCTAACCCTAACCCAAACCCTCACAGTTACCCTAAAACTAACTCCAACATTAACCTTACTCCTAACTTTAACCCTAACCCTAACTCTAAATGCATTCGATTCTAACGGTAACCCTAACCCTAAACCTAAAGGCACGCTAACACTAGCCCAAACCATAACCCTAACCCTGACCCTAATCGAAACGCTCACCGTAACCCTAACCCTAACACTAAACCTAACCCTAACCCTAAGCCTAAATATAACCCTCAATTCTAACCCTAAACTTAACAGTACATGCATTCGATTCTAACCCTAACCTTAATCCTAACCCTAACCCTAAAACTAACCCTGAACTCTAACCCTAACCCTAACCCAAACCCTCACAGTAACCCTAACACTAACTCTAACCCTAACCTTACTCCTAACTTTAACCCTAACCCTAACCCTACATGCACTCGATTCTAACCGTAACCCTAACCCAACCCTAAAGGCACGCTAACACTAGCCCAAACCCTAACCCTAACCCTAACCCTAACCGAAACCCTAACCGTACCCTAACCCCAACACTAAACCGAACCCTAACCCTAACCCTAAATATAACCCTCAATTCTAACCCTAAATTTAACAGTACATGCACTCGATTCTAACCCTAACCCTAACCCTAACCCTAAAACTAACCCTGAACCCTAACCCTAACCCTGACCCAAACCCTCACAGTAACCCTAACACTAACTCTGACCCTAACCTTACTCCTAACTTTAACCCTAACCCTAACCCTAATTGCACTCGATTCTAACCGTAACCCTAACCCTAACCCTAAAGGCACGCTAACACTAGCCCAAACCATAACCCTAACCCTAACCCTAACTGAAACCCTAACCGTAACCCTAACCCTAACACTAAACCTAACCCTAAATATAACCCTCAATTCTAACCCAAAACTTAACAGTACATGCACTCGATTATAACTCTAACCCTAACCCTAACCCTAACCCTAAAACTAACCCTGAACTCTAACCCTAACCCCAACCCAAACCCTCACAGTAACCTTAACACTAACTCTAACCCTAACCTTTCTCCTAACTTTACCCCTAACCCTAACCCTAAATGCACTCGATTCTAACCGTAACCCTAACCCTAACCCTAAAGGCACGCTAACACTAGCCCAAACCATAACCCTAACCCTAACCCTAACTGAAACCCTAACCGTAACCCTAACCCTAACACTAAACCTAACCCTAACCCTAACCCTAAATATAACCCTCAATTCTAACCCTAAACTTAACAGTACATGCACTCGATTCTAACCCTAACCCTAAAGCTAACACTAACCCTTATCTTAATGTTGACGCTAAACTTAACCCTAACCCTAAATGCACTCGATTCTAACCCTAACCCTAAACCGAACCCTAAATGCACTCTAAGACTAACCCAAATACTAACCGTAACCCAAAGCATAACCCTCACCCTAAACACTAACCCTAACCCTAATCCTAACTGTGACCCTAACCCTAACCCTAAACCTAACCATAACCTTAACCCTAACGATAACCCTTACCCTAACCCTAAATGCACTCCCTTCTAACCCTAACACTAATCCTAACCCTAAATGCACTCTAACTTTAACCTTAAACCTCACCTTAAACCCAACTCTAACCATAACCCTAATCCTAACCCTAACCTGAAACCTAAATCTAACCCTAATCCTAAGCCTAACCCTAAACCTAACCCTGAACCCTAACGCTAACCCTAACCCAAACCCTCACCGTAACCCTAACCCTAACTCTAACCCTAACCCTAACCCTAACTCTACCCCTAACTTTAACCCTAACCCTAACCCTAAATGCAATCGATTCTAACTGTAACCCTAACCTTAACCTTAAAGGCACTCTAACACTAGCCGAAACCCTAACCCTGACCCTAACCATAATCCTAACCCTAAACCCTAACCCTAACCCAAACCCTATCTGTAAACCTAATCCTAAATTTCACCTTAACCCTAACCCTAAACCCGAACCCTAACTCTAAACCAAACCCTAAACCTAACCCTAACCCTTACTGTAACACTAACCCTAACACTTCCCCTAAAGGCACTCTTACCCTAACCCTAAACCTAAACCTCACCCTAACACAGACCGTAACCGTAAACCCTAAGCCCGACATGCACTCGATTCTAACTCTAACCCTAAACCTACCCTTAAATGCACTCTAACCCTAACCCTAACACTAACACAAAACCTAACCCTAAACCCTAACCCTAACACTAAAGCAAACCCTGACCGTAACCCTAACCCTAACCGTAACCCTATACCAAACCCTAACCCTGACCCTAACCCCAAATGCACTATGAACCTAACCCTAACCTTACCCTAACCCTAAACTTAACCCTAAACCTAACCCTAACCTTAACACTAAACCTAGCCCTAACCCTAACCCTAAATATAACCCTCAATTCTAACCCTAAACTTAACAGTACATGCACTCGATTATAAGCCTAACCCTAACCCTAACCCTAAAACTAACCCTGAACCCTAACCCTAACCCTGACCCAAACCCTCACAGTAACCCTAACACTAACTCTGACCCTAACCTTACTCCTAACTTTAACCCTAACCCTAACCCTAAATGCACTCGATTCTAACCGTAACCCTAACCCTAACCCTAAAGGCACGCTAACACTAGCCCAAACCATAACCCTAACCCTAACCCTAACTGAAACCCTAACCGTAACCCTAACCCTAACCCTAAACTTATACCAAACCCTAACCCTAACCCTAACCCTAAATGCACTATGAACCTAACCCTAACCTTACCCCAACCCTAAACTTAACCCTAAACCTAACCCTAACCCTAACGCTAACCCTAACCCTAACCCTAAACCCTAACGCTAACACTAACCGAAACCCTCACCCTAAACACTTACCCTTACCTTGAATGCACTCGATTCTAACCCTAACCCTAAACCTACCCTTAAATGCACTCTAACCCTAACTCTAACGCTAATCCAAACCCTAACCTTAACCCTAACCCTATCCCTAACTGTAACCCTAATACTAACCCTACCCCTAACCGTAACCTAAACCCTAATGATAATCCTAAACCTAATACTAAATGCGCTCGATTGTAACCCTAACCCTAACCCTCGATTATAATGCTAACTGTAACCCTTACCATAACCCTAAATCTAAATCTAACCCTACCCGTAACCCTAAACATAACCCTACAACTAATCCTAACCCCAAATCGATTCTAACCCTAACCCTAACCCTAACCCTAAAACTAACCCTGAACTCAAACCCTAACCCCAACCCAAACCATCACAGTAACCTTAACACTAACTCTAACCCTAACCCTACTCTTAACTTTAACCCTAACGCTAACCCTAAATGCACTCCATTCTAACCGTAACCATAACCCTAACCCTAAAGGCACGCTAACACTAGCCCAAACCATAATCCTAACCCTAACCCTAACTGAAACCCTAACCGTAACCCTAACCCTAACACTAAACCTAACCCTAAATATAACCCTCAATTCTAACCCTAAATTTAACAGTACATGCACTCGATTCTAACCGTAACCCTAACCCTAACCCTAAAACTAACCCTGAACCCTAACCCTAACCCTGACCCAAACCCTCACAGTAACCCTAACACTAACTCTGACCCTAACCCTACTCTTAACTTTAACCCTAAGCCTAACCCTAATTGCACTCGATTCTAACCGTAACCCTAACCCTAACCCTAAAGGCACGCTAACACTAGCCCAAACCATAACCCTAACCCTAACCCTAACTGAAACCCTAACCGTAACCCTAACCCTATCACTAAACCTAACCCTAAATATAACCCTCAATTCTAACCCAAAACTTAACAGTACATGCACTCGATTATAACCCTAACCCTAACCCTAACCCTAACCCTAAAACTAACCCTGAACTCTAACCCTAACCCCAACCCAAACCCTCACAGTAACCTTAACACTAACTCTAACCCTAACCTTTCTCCTAACTTTACCCCTAACCCTAACCCTAAATGCACTCGATTCTAACCGTAACCCTAACCCTAACCCTAAAGGCACGCTAACACTAGCCCAAACCATAACCCTAACCCTAACCCTAACTGAAACCCTAACCGTAACCCTAACCCTAACACTAAACCTAACCCTAACCCTAACCCTAAATATAACCCTCAATTCTAACCCTCAACTTAACAGTACATGCACTCGATTCTAACCCTAACCCTAAAGCTAACACTAACCCTTATCTTAATGTTGATGCTAAACTTAACCCTAACCCTAAATGCACTCGATTCTAACCCTAACCCTAAACCGAACCCTAAATGCACTCTAAGACTAACCCAAATACTAACCGTAACCCAAAGCATAACCCTCACCCTAAACACTAACCCTAACCCTAATCCTAACTGTGACCCTAACCCTAACCCTAAACCTAACCATAACCTTAACCCTAACGATAACCCTTACCCTAACCCTAAATGCACTCCCTTCTAACCCTAACAATAATCCTGACCCTAAATGCACTCTAACTTTAACCCTAAACCTCACCTTAAACCCAACTCTAACCATAACCCTAATCCTAACCCTAACCTGAAACCTAAATCTAACCCTAATCCTAACCCTAACCCTAAACCTAACCCTGAACCCTAACGCTAACCCTAACCCAAACCCTCACCGTAACCCTAACCCTAACTCTAACCCTAACCCTAACCCTAACTCTACCCCTAACTTTAACCCTAACCCTAACCCTAAATGCAATCGATTCTAACTGTAACCCTAACCTTAACCTTAAAGGCACTCTAACACTAGCCGAAACCCTAACCCTGACCCTAACCGTAATCCTAACCCTAAACCCTAACCCTAACCCAAACCCTATCTGTAACCCTAATCCTAAATTTCACCTTAACCCTAACCCTAAACCCGAAGCCTAACCCTAAACCAAACCCTAAACCTAACCCTAACCCTTACTGTAACACTAACCCTAACACTTCCCCTAAAGGCACTCTTACCCTAAACCTAAACCTAAACCTCACCCTAACACAGACCGTAACAGTAAACCCTAAGCCCGACATGCACTCGATTATAACTCTAACGCTAAACCTACCCTTAAATGCACTCTAACCCTAACTCTAACGCTAATCCAAACCCTAACCTTAACCCTAACCCTATACCTAACTGTAACCCTAATACTAACCCTACCCCTAACCGTAACCTAAACCCTAATGATAATCCTAAACCTAATACTATATGTGCCCGATTGTAACCCTAACCCTAACCCTCGATTATAATGCTAACTGTAACCCTTACCATAACCCTAAATCTAAATCTAACCCTACCCGTAACCCTAAACATAACCCTACACCTAATCCTAACCCCAAATCGATTCTGACCCTAACCCTAACCCTAACCCTAAAACTAACCCTGAACTCTAACCCTTACCCTAACCCAAACCCTCACAGTAACCCTAACACTAACTCCAACCCTAACCTTACTCCTAACTTTAACCCTAACCCTAACCCTAAATGCATTCGATTCTAACGGTAACCCTAACCCTAACCCTAAAGGCACGCTAACACTAGCCCAAACCATAACCCTAACCCTGACCCTAACCGAAACCCTCACCGTAACCCTAACCCTAACACTAAACCTAACCCTAACCCTAACCCTAAATATAACCCTCAATTCTAACCCTAAACTTAACAGTACATGCATTCGATTCTAACCCTAACCCTAATCCTAACCCTAACCCTAAAACTAACCCTGAACCCTAACCATAACCCTAACCCAAACCCTCACAGTAACCCTAACTCTAACCCTAACCTTACTCCTAACTTTAACCCTAACCCTAACCCTACATGCACTCGATTCTAACCATAACCCTAACCCAACCCTAAAGGCACGCTAACACTAGTCCAAACCATAACCCTGACCCTAACCCTAAAGGAAACCCTAACGGTAACCCTAACCCTCACCCTAACACTAAACCTAACCCTAAACCTAACCCTAAATATAACCCTCATATTTAACCCTCAACTTAACAGTACATGCACTCGATTCTAACCCTAACCCTAAAGCTAACACTTACCCTTATCTTAATGTTGACGGAAAACTTAACCCTAACCCTAAATGCACTCGATTCTAACCCTAACCCTAAACCGAACCCTAAAGACACTCTAAGAATAACCCAAATCCTAACGCTAACACAAAGCATAACCCTAACCCTAAACCCTAACCCTAACCCTAATCATAACTGTGACCCTAACCCTAACCCTAAACCTAACCATAACCTTAACCCTCACGATAACCCTTACCCTAACCCTAAATGCACTCCCTTCTAACACTAACACTAATCCTGACCCTAAATGCACTCTAACTCTAACCCTAAACCTAACCTTAAACCTAACTCTAACCATAACCCTAATCCTAACCCTAACCTGAAACCTAAATTTAGCCCTAATCCTGACCCTAACCCTAACCCTAACTTTAACCCTAACCCTAACCCTAACCCTAACCCTAAATCCTAACCCCAAATCGATTCTAACCCTAACCCTAACCCTAACCCTAAAACTAACCCTGAACTCAAACCCTAACCCCAACCCAAACCATCACAGTAACCCTAACACTAACTCTAACCCTAACCCTACTCTTAACTTTAACCCTAACCCTAACCCTAAATGCACTCGATTCTAACCGTAACCGTAACGCTAACCCTAAAGGCACGCTAACACTAGCCCAAACCATAACCTTAACCCTAACTCTAACTGAAACCCTAACCGTAACCCTAACCCTAACACTAAACCTAACCCTAAATAAAACCCTCAATTCTAACCCTAAACTTAACAGTATATGCACTAGATTCTAACCCTAACCCTAACCCTAAAACTAACCCTGAACCCTAACCCTAACCCTGACCCAAACCCTCACAGTAACCCTAACACTAACTCTGACCCTAACCTTACTCCTAACTTTAACCCTAACCCTAACCCTAAATGCACTCGATTCTAACCGTAACCGTAACCCTAACCCTAAAGGTGCGCTAACACTAGCCCAAACCATAACCCTAACCCTAACCCTAACTGACACCCTAACCGTAACCGTAACCCTAACACTAAACCTAACCCTAACTCTAACCCTAAATATAACCCTCAATTCTAACCCTAAACTTAACAGTACATGCACTCGATTCTAACCCTAACCCTAAAGCTAACACTAACCCTTATCTTAATGTTGATGCTAAACTTAACCCTAACCCTAAATGCACTCAATTCTAACCCTAACCCTAAACCGAACCCTAAATGCACTCTAAGACTAACCCAAATCCTAACCCTAACCCAAAGCATAACCCTCACCCTAAACACTAACGCTAACCCTAATCCTAACTGTGACCCTAACCCTAACCCTAAACCTAACCATAACCTTAACCCTAACGATAACCCTTACCCTAACCCTAAATGCACTCCCTTCTAACCCTAACACTAAGCCTGACCCTAAATGCACTCTAACTTTAACCCTAAACCTCACCTTAAATCCAACTCTAACCATAACCCTAATCCTAACCCTAACCTGAAACCTAAATCTAACCCTAATCCTAACCCTAACCCTAAACCTAACCCTGAACCCTAACGCTAACCCTAACCCAAACCCTCACCGTAACCCTAACCCTAACTCTAACCCTAACCCTAACCCTAACTCTACCCCTAACTTTAACCCTAACCCTAACCCTAAATGCAATCGATTCTAACTGTAACCCTAACCTTAACCTTAAAGGAACTCTAACACTAGCCGAAACCCTAAACCTGACCCTAACCGTAATACTAACCCTAAACCCTAACCCTAACCCAAACCCTATCTGTAACCCTAATCCTAAATTTAACCTTAACCCTAACCCGAAACCAAACCCTAAACCTAACCCTACCCCTTACTGTAACACTAACCCTAACACTACCCCTAAATGCACTCTTACCCTAACCCTAAACCTAAACGTCAACCTAACCCAAACCGTAACCCTAAACCCTAACCCCGACATGCAATCGATTCTAACTCTCACCCTAAACCTACCCTTAAATGCACTCTAAACCTAACCCTAACCCTAACCCTAAACCCTAACCCTAACAATAAACCAAACCCTGACCATAACCCTAACCCTAACCCTAAACTTATACCAAACCCTAACCCTAACCCTAACACTAAATGCACTATGAACCTAACCCTAACCTTACCCTGACCCTAAATTTAACCCTAAACCTAACCCTAACCCTAACGCTAACCCTAACCCTAACCCTAAACCCTAACACTAACCGAAACCCTAACCGTAAACACTTACCCATACCCTGAATGCACTCGATTCTAACCCTAACCCTAAACCTACCCTTAAATGCACTCTAACCCTAACCCTAACACTAACACAAAACCTAAACCTAAACCTTAACCCTAACACTAAAGCAAACCCTGACCGTAACCCTAACCCTAACCCTAACCCTATACCAAACCCTAACCCTGACCCTAACCCCAAATGCACTATGAACCTAACCCTAACATTACCCTAACCCTAAACTTAACCCTAAACCTAAACCTAACCCTAACACTAAACCTAGCCTTAACCCTAACCCTAAATATAACCCTCAATTCTAACCCTAAACTTAACAGTACATGCACTCAATTCTAACCCTAACCCTAACCCTAACCCTAAAGGCACGCTAACACTAGCCCAAACCATAACCCTAACCCTAACCCTAACTGAAACCCTAACCGTAACCCTAACCCTAAACCTAAACTTATACCAAACCCTAACCCTAACCCTAACCCTAAATGCACTCTGAACCTAACCCTAACCTTACCCCAACCCTAAACTTAACCCTAAACCTAACCCTAACCCTAACGCTAACCCTAACCCTAACCCTAAACCCTAACGCTAACACTAACCGAAACCCTCACCCTAAACACTTACCCTTACCTTGAATGCACTCGATTCTAACCCTAACCCTAAACCTACCCTTAAATGCACTCTAACCCTAACTCTAACGCTAATCCAAACCCTAACCTTAACCCTAACCCTATACCTAACTGTAACCCTAATACTAACCCTACCCCTAACCGTAACCTAAACCCTAATGATAATCCTAAACCTAATACTAAATGTGCCCGATTGTAACCCTAACCCTAACCCTCGATTATAATGCTAACTGTAACCCTTACCATAACCGTAAATCTAAATCTAACCCTACCCGTAACCCTAAACATAACCCTACACCTAATCCTAACCCCAAATCGATTCTAACCCTAACCCTAACCCTAACCCTAAAACTAACCCTGAACTCTAACCCTAACCCTAACCCAAACCCTCACAGTAACCCTAACACTAACTCCAACCCTAACCTTACTCCTAACTTTAACCCTAACCCTAACCCTAAATGCATTCGATTCTAACGGTAACCCTAACCCTAACCCTAAAGGCACGCTAACACTAGCCCAAACCATAACCCTAACCCTGACCCTAACCGAAACCCTCACCGTAACCCTAACCCTAACACTAAACCTAACCCTAACCCTAACCCTAAATATAACCCTCAATTCTAACCCTAAACTTAACATTACATGCATTCGATTCTAACCCTAACCCTAATCCTAACCCTAACCCTAAAACTAACCCTGAACCCTAACCATAACCCTAACCCAAACCCTCACAGTAACCCTAACACTAACTCTAACCCTAACTTTACTCCTAACTTTAACCCTAACCCTAACCCTACATGCACTCGATTCTAACCATAACCCTAACCCAACCCTAAAGGCACGCTAACACTAGTCCAAACCATAACCCTGACCCTAACCCTAAAGGAAACACTAACGGTAACCCTAACCCTCACCCTAACACTAAACCTCACCCTAAACCTAACCCTAAATATAACCCTCATATCTAACCCTCAACTTAACAGTACATGCACTCGATTCTAACCCTAACCCTAAAGCTAACACTTACCCTTATCTTAATGTTGACGGTAAACTTAACCCTAACCCTAAATGCACTCGATTCTAACCCTAACCCTAAACCGAACCCTAAAGACACTCTAAGAATAACCCAAATCCTAACGCTAACACAAAGCATAACCCTAACCCTAAACCCTAACTCTAACCCTAATCATAACTGTGACCCTAACCCTAACCCTAAACTTAACCATAACCTTAACCCTCACGATAACCCTTACCCTAACCCTAAATGCACTCCCTTCTAACACTAACACTAATCCTGACCCTAAATGCACTCTAACTCTAACCCTAAACCTAACCTTAAACCTAACTCTAACCATAACCCTAATCCTAACCCTAACCTGAAACCTAAATTTAGCCCTAATCCTAACCCTAACCCTAACCCTAACTTTAACCCTAACCCTAACCCTAACCCTAAATCCTAACCCCAAATCGATTCTAACCCTAACCCTAACCCTAACCCTAAAACTAACCCTGAACTCAAACCCTAACCCCAACCCAAACGATCACAGTAACCCTAACACTAACTCTAACCCTAACCCTACTCTTAACTTTAACCCTAACGCTAACCCTAAATGCACTCGATTCTAACCGTAACCGTAACCCTAACCCTAAAGGCACGCTAACACTAGCCCAAACCATAACCCTAACCCTAACTCTAACTGAAACCCTAACCGTAACCCTAACCCTAACACTAAACCTAACCCTAAATAAAACCCTCAATTCTAACCCTAAACTTAACAGTATATGCACTAGATTCTAACCCTAACCCTAACCCTAAAACTAACCCTGAACCCTAACCCTAACCCTGAACGAAACCCTCACAGTAACCCTAACACTAACTCTGACCCTAACCTTACTCCTAACTTTAACCCTAACCCTAACCCCAAAGGCACTCGATTCTAACCGTAACCGTAACCCTAACCCTAAAGGTGCGCTAACACTAGCCCAAACCATATCCCTAACCCTAACCCTAACTGACACCCTAACCGTAACCCTAACCCTAACACTAAACCTAACCCTAACCCTAACCCTAAATATAACCCTCAATTCTAACCCTACTCTTAACAGTACATGCACTCGATTCTAACCCTAACCCTAACCCTAACCCTAACCCTAAAACTAACCCTGAACTCTAACCCTAACCCCAACCCAAACCCTCACAGTAACCTTAACACTAACTCTAACCCCAATCTTACTCCTAACTTTACCCCTAACCCTAACCGTAAATGCACTCGATTCTAACCGTAACCCTAACCCTAACCCTAAAGGCACGCTAACACTAGCCCAAACCATAACCCTAACCCTAACCCTAACTGAAACCCTAACCGTAACCCTAACCCTAACACTAAACCTAACCCTAACCCTAACCCTAAATATAACTCTCAATTCTAACCCTCAACTTAACAGTACATGCACTCGATTCTAACCCTAACCCTAAAGCTAACACTAACCCTTATCTTAATGTTGACGCTAAACTTAACCCTAACCCTAAATGCACTCGATTCTAACCCTAACCCTAAACCGAACCCTAAATACACTCTAAGAATAACCCAAATACTAACCGTAACCCAAAGCATAACCCTCACCCTAAACACTAACCCTAACCCTAATCCTAACTGTGACCTTAACCCTAACCCTAAACCTAACCATAACCTTAACCCTAACGATAACCCTTACCCTAACCCTAAATGCACTCCCTTCTAACCCTAACACTAATCCTGACCCTAAATGCACTCTAACTTTAACCCTAAACCTCACCTTAAACCCAACTCTAAACATAACCCTAATCCTAACCCTAACCTGAAACCTAAATCTAACCCTAATCCTAACCCTAACCCTAAACCTAACCCTGAACCCTAACGCTAACCCTAACCCAAACCCTCACCGTAACCCTAACCCTAACTCTAACCCTAACCCTAACCCTAACTCTACCCCTAACTTTAACCCTAACCCTAACCCTAAATGCAATCGATTCTAACTGTAACCCTAACCTTAACCTTAAAGGCACTCTAACACTAGCCGAAACCCTAACCCTGACCCTAACCGTAATCCTAACCCTAAACCCTAACCCTAACCCAAACCCTATCTGTAACCCTAATCCTAAATTTCACCTTAACCCGAATCCTAAACCCGAACCCTAACCCTAAACCAAACCCTAAACCTAACCCTAACCCTTACTGTAACACTAACCCTAACACTTCCCCTAAAGGCACTCTTACCCTAACCCTAAACCTAAACCTCACCCTAACACAGACCGTAACCGTAAACCCTAAGCCCGACATGCACTCGATTCTAACTCCAACCCTAAACCTACCCTTAAATGCACTCTAACCCTAACGCTAACACTAACACAAAACCTAACCCTAAACCCTAACCCTAACACTAAAGCAAACCCTGACCGTAACCCTAACCCTAACCGTAACCCTATATCAAACCCTAACCCTGACCCTAACCCCAAATGCACTATGAACCTAACCCTAACCTTACCCTAACCCTAAACTTAACCCTAAACCTAACCCTAACCTTAACACTAAACCTAGCCCTAACGCTAACTCTAAATATAACCCTCAATTCTAACCCTAAACTTAACAGTACATGCACTCGATTATAAGCCTAACCCTAACCCTAACCCTAACCCTAAAACTAACCCTGAACCCTAACCCTAACCCTGACCCAAACCCTCACAGTAACCCTAACACTAACTCTGACCCTAACCTTACTCCTAACTTTAACCCTAACCCTAACCCTAAATGCACTCGATTCTAACCGTAACCCTAACCCTAACCCTAAAGGCACGCTAACACTAGCCCAAACCATAACCCTAACCCTAACCCTATCTGAAACCCTAACCGTAACCCTAACCCTAACCCTAAACTTATACCAAACCCTAACCCTAACCCTAACCCTAAATGCACTCTGAACCTAACCCTAACCTTACTCCAACCCTAAACTTAACCCTAAACCTAACCCTAACCCTAACGCTAACCCTAACCCTAACCCTAAACCCTAACGCTAACACTAACCGAAACCCTCACCCTAAACACTTACCCTTACCTTGAATGCACTCGATTCTAACCCTAACCCTAAACCTACCCTTAAATGCACTCTAACCCTAACTCTAACGCTAATCCAAACCCTAACCTTAACCCTAACCCTATCCCTAACTGTAACCCTAATACTAACCCTACCCCTAACCGTAACCTAAACCCTAATGATAATCCTAAACCTAATACTAAATGCGCTCGATTGTAACCCTAACCCTAACCCTCGATTGTAATGCTAACTGTAACCCTTACCATAACCCTAAATCTAAATCTAACCCTACCCGTAACCCTAAACATAACCCTACACCTAATCCTAACCCCAAATCGATTCTAACCCTAACCCTAACCCTAACCCTAAAACTAACCCTGAACTCTAACCCTAACCCTAACCCAAACCCTCACAGTAACCCTAACACTAACTCCAACCCTAACCTTACTCCTAACTTTAACCCTAACCCTAACCCTAAATGCAATCGATTCTAACGGTAAACCTAACCCTAACCCTAAAGGCACGCTAACACTAGCCCAAACCATAACCCTAACCCTGACCCTAACCGAAACCCTCACCGTAACCCTAACCCTAACACTAAATCTAACCCTAACCCTAACCCTAAATATAACCCTCAATTCTAACCCTAAACTTAACAGTACATGCATTCGATTCTAACCCTAACCCTAACCCTAACCCTAACCCTAAAACTAACCCTGAACCCTAACCCTAACCCTAACCCAAACCCTCACAGTAACCCTAACACTAACTCTAACCCTAACTTTACTCCTAACTTTAACCCTAACCCTAACCCTACATGCACTCGATTCTAACCATAACCCTAACCCAACCCTAAAGGCACGCTAACACTAGTCCAAACCATAACCCTAACCCTGACCCAAACCGAAACCCTAACCGTAACCCTAACCCTAACACTAAACCTAACCCTAACCCTAACCCTAAATATAACCCTCAACTTAACAGTACATGCACTTGATTCTAACCCTAACCCTAAAGCTAACACTTACCCTTATCTTAATGTTGACGGTAAACTTAACCCTAACCCTAAATGCACTCGATTCTAACCCTAACCCTAAACCGAACCCTAAATACACTCTAAGAATAACCCAAATCCTAACGCTAACACAAAGCGTAACCCTAACCCTAAACCCTAACCCTAACCCTAATCATAACTGTGACCCTAACCCTAACCCTAAACCTAACCATAACCTTAACCCTCACGATAACCCTTACCCTAACCCTAAATGCACTCCCTTCTAACACTAACACTAATCCTGACCCTAAATGCACTCTAACTCTAACCCTAAACCTAACCTTAAACCTAACTCTAACCATAACCCTAATCCTAACCCTAACCTGAAACCTAAATTTAGCCCTAATCCTAACCCTAACCCTAACCCTAACTTTAACCCTAACCCTAACCCTAACTCTAACCCTAAATCCTAACCTCAAATCGATTCTAACCCTAACCCTAACCCTAACCCTAAAACTAACCCTGAACTCAAACCCTAACCCCAACCCAAACCATCACAGTAACCTTAACACTAACTCTAACCCTAACCCTACTCTTAACTTTAACCCTAACGCTAACCCTAAATGCACTCGATTCTAACCGTAACCATAACCCTAACCCTAAAGGCACGCTAACACTAGCCCAAACCATAATCCTAACCCTAACCCTAACTGAAACCCTAACCGTAACCCTAACCCTAACACTAAACCTAACCCTAAATATAACCCTCAATTCTAACCCTAAATTTAACAGTACATGCACTCGATTCTAACCCTAACCCTAACCCTAACCCTAAAACTAACCCTGAACCCTAACCCTAACCCTGACCCAAACCCTCACAGTAACCCTAACACTAACTCTGACCCTAACCCTACTCTTAACTTTAACCCTAAGCCTAACCCTAATTGCACTCGATTCTAACCGTAACCCTAACCCTAACCCTAAAGGCACGCTAACACTAGCCCAAACCATAACCCTAACCCTAACCCTAACTGAAACCCTAACCGTAACCCTAACCCTATCACTAAACCTAACCCTAAATATAACCCTCAATTCTAACCCAAAACTTAACAGTACATGCACTCGATTATAACCCTAACCCTAACCCTAACCCTAACCCTAAAACTAACCCTGAACTCTAACCCTAACCCCAACCCAAACCCTCACAGTAACCTTAACACTAACTCTAACTCTAACCTTTCTCCTAACTTTAACCCTAACCCTAACCCTAAAGGCACGCTAACACTAGCCCAAACCATAACCCTAACCCTAACCCTAACTGAAACCCTAACCGTAACCCTAACCCTAACACTAAACCTAACCCTAACCCTAACCCTAAATATAACCCTCAATTCTAACCCTCAACTTAACAGTACATGCACTCGATTCTAACCCTAACCCTAAAGCTAACACTAACCCTTATCTTAATGTTGACGCTAAACTTAACCCTAACCCTAAATGCACTCGATTCTAACCCTAACCCTAAACCGAACCCTAAATGCACTCTAAGACAAACCCAAATACTAACCGTAACCCAAAGCATAACCCTCACCCTAAACACTAACCCTAACCCTAATCCTAACTGTGACCCTAACCCTAACCCTAACCTAACCATAACCTTAACCCTAACGATAACCCTTACCCTAACCCTAAATGCACTCCCTTCTAACCCTAACACTAATCCTGACCCTAAATGCACTCTAACTTTAACCCTAAACCTCACCTTAAACCCAACTCTAACCATAACCCTAATCCTAACCCTAACCTGAAACCTAAATCTAACCCTAATCCTAAGCCTAACCCTAAACCTAACCCTGAACCCTAACGCTAACCCTAACCCAAACCCTCACCGTAACCCTAACCCTAACTCTAACCCTAACCCTAACCCTAACTCTACCCCTAACTTTAACCCTAACCCTAACCCTAAATGCAATCGATTCTAACTGTAACCCTAACCTTAACCTTAAAGGCACTCTAACACTAGCCGAAACCCTAACCCTGACCCTAACCGTAATCCTAACCCTAAACCCTAACCCTAACCCAAACCCTATCTGTAACCCTAATCCTAAATTTCACCTTAACCCTAACCCTAAACCCGAACCCTAACCCTAAACCAAACCCTAAACCTAACCCTAACCCTTACTGTAACACTAACCCTAACACTTCCCCTAAAGGCACTCTTACCCTAACCCTAAACCTAAACCTCACCCTAACACAGACCGTAACAGTAAACCCTAAGCCCGACATGCACTCGATTCTAACTCTAACGCTAAACCTACCCTTAAATGCACTCTAACCCTAACTCTAACGCTAATCCAAACCCTAACCTTAACCCTAACCCTATACCTAACTGTAACCCTAATACTAACCCTACCCCTAACCGTAACCTAAACCCTAATGATAATCCTAAACCTAATACTAAATGTGCCCGATTGTAACCCTAACCGTAACCCTCGATTATAATGCTAACTGTAACCCTTACCATAACCCTAAATCTAAATCTAATCCTACCCGTAACCCTAAACATAACCCTACACCTAATCCTAACCCCAAATCGATTCTAACCCTAACCCTAACCCTAACCCTAAAACTAACCCTGAACTCTAACCCTAACCCTAACCCAAACCCTCACAGTAACCCTAACACTAACTCCAACCCTAACCTTACTCCTAACTTTAACCCTAACCCTAACCCTAAATGCATTCGATTCTAACGGTAACCCTAACCCTAACCCTAAAGGCACGCTAACACTAGCCCAAACCATAACCCTAACCCTGACCCTAACCGAAACCCTCACCGTAACCCTAACCCTAACACTCAACCTAAACCTAACCCTAACCCTAAATATAACCCTCAATTCTAACCTTAAACTTAACAGTACATGCATTCGATTCTAACCCTAACCCTAATCCTAACCCTAACCCTAACCCTAACCCAAACCCTCACAGTAACCCTAACACTAACTCCAACCCTAACCTTACTCCTAACTTTAACCCTAACCCTAACCCTAAATGCATTCGATTCTAACGGTAACCCTAACCCTAACCCTAAAGGCACGCTAACACTAGCCCAAACCATAACCCTAACCCTGACCCTAACCGAAACCCTCACCATAACCCTCACCCTAACACTAAACCTAACCCTAACCCTAACCCTAAATATAACCCTCAATTCTAACCCTAAACTTAACAGTACATGCATTCGATTCTAACCCTAACCCTAATCCTAACCCTAACCCTAAAACTAACCCTGAACCCTAACCATAACCCTAACCCAAACCCTCACAGTAACCCTAACACTAACTCTAACCCTAACCTTACTCCTAACTTTAACCCTAACCCTAACCCTACATGCACTCGATTCTAACCATAACCCTAACCCAACCCTAAAGGCACGCTAACACTAGTCCAAACCATAACCCTGACCTTAACCCTAAAGGAAACCCTAACGGTAACTCTAACCCTCACCCTAACACTAAACCTAACCCTAAACCTAACCCTAAATATAACCCTCATATCTAACCCTCAACTTAACAGTACATGCACTCGATTCTAACCCTAACCCTAAAGCTAACACTTACCCTTATCTTAATGTTGACGGTAAACTTAACCCTAACCCTAAATGCACTCGATTCTAACCCTAACCCTAAACCGATCCCTAAAGACACTCTAAGAATAACCCAAATCCTAACGCTAACACAAAGCATAACCCTAACCCTAAACCCTAACCCTAACCCTAATCATAACTGTGACCCTAACCCTAACCCTAAACCTAACCATAACCTTAACCCTCACGATAACCCTTACCCTAACCCTAAATGCACTCCCTTCTAACACTAACACTAATCCTGACCCTAAATGCACTCTAACTCTAACCCTAAACCTAACCTTAAACCTAACTCTAACCATAACCCTAATCCTAACCCTAACCTGAAACCTAAATTTAGCCCTAATCCTAACTCTAACCCTAACCCTAACTTTAACCCTAACCCTAACCCTAAATCCTAACCCCAAATCGATTCTAACCCTAACCCTAACCCTAACCCTAAAACTAACCCTGAACTCAAACCCTAACCCCAACCCAAACCATCACAGTAACCCTAACACTAACTCTAACCCTAACCCTACTCTTAACTTTAACCCTAACGCTAACCCTAAATGCACTCGATTCTAACCGTAACCGTAACCCTAACCCTAAAGGCACGCTAACACTAGCCCAAACCATAACCCTAACCCTAACTCTAACTGAAAACCTAACCGTAACCCTAACCCTAACACTAAACCTAACCCTAAATAAAACCCTCAATTCTAACCCAAAACTTAACAGTATATGCACTAGATTCTAACCCTAACCCTAACCCTAACCCTAAAACTAACCCTGAACCCTAACCCTAACCCTGACCCAAACCCTCACAGTAACCCTAACACTAACTCTGACCCTAACCTTACTCCTAACTTTAACCCTAACCCTAACCCTAAATGCACTCCATTCTTATCGTAACCGTAACCCTAACCCTAAAGGTGCGCTAACACTAGCCCAAACCATAACCCTAACCCTAACCCTAAATGACACCCTAACCGTAACCCTAACCCTAACACTAAACCTAACCCTAACTCTAACCCTAAATATAACCCTCAATTCTAACCCTAAACTTAACAGTACATGCACTCGATTCTAACCCTAACCCTAAAGCTAACACTAACCCTTATCTTAATGTTGATGCTAAACTTAACCCTAACCCTAAATGCACTCAATTCTAACCCTAACCCTAAACCGAACCCTAAATGCACTCTAAGACTAACCCAAATCCTAACCCTAACCCAAAGCATAACCCTCACCCTAAACACTATCCCTCACCCTAATCCTAACTGTGACCCTAACCCTAACCCTAAACCTAACCATAACCTTAACCCTAACGATAACCCTTACCCTAACCCTAAATGCACTCCCTTCTAACCCTAACACTAATCCTGACCCTAAATGCACTCTAACTTTAACCTTAAACCTCACCTTAAATCCAACTCTAACCATAACCCTAATCCTAACCCTAACCTGAAACCTAAATCTAACCCTAATCCTAACCCTAACCCTAAACCTAACCCTGAACCCTAACGCTAACCCTAACCCAAACCCTCACCGTAACCCTAACCCTAACTCTAACCCTAACCCTAACCCTAACTCTACCCCTAACTTTAACCCTAACCCTAACCCTAAATGCAATCGATTCTAACTGTAACCCTAACCTTAACCTTAAAGGAACTCTAACACTAGCCGAAACCCTAAACCTGACCCTAACCGTAATACTAACCCTAAACCCTAACCCTAACCCAAACCCTATCTGTAACCCTAATCCTAAATTTCACCTTAACCCTAACCCGAAACCAAACCCTAAACCTAACCCTACCCCTTACTGTAACACTAACCCTAACACTACCCCTAAATGCACTCTTACCCTAACCCTAAACCTAAACGTCAACCTAACCCAAACCGTAACCGTAAACCCTAAGCCCGACATGCACTCGATTCTAACTCTCACCCTAAACCTACCCTTAAATGCACTCTAAACCTAACCCTAACCCTAACCCTAAACCCTAACCCTAACAATAAACCAAACCCTGACCATAACCCTAACCCTAACCCTAAACTTATACCAAACCCTAACCCTAACCCTAACCCTAAATGCACTATGAACCTAATCCTAACCTTACCCCGACCCTAAACTTAACCCTAAACCTAACCCTAACCCTAACGCTAACCCTAACCCTAACCCTAAACCCTAACACTAACCGAAACCCTAACCCTAAACACTTACCCATACCCTGAATGCACTCGATTCTAACCCTAACCCTAAACCTACCCTTAAATGCACTCTAACCCTAACTCTAACGCTAATCCAAACCCTAACCTTAACACTAACCCTATCCCTAACTGTAACCCTAATCCTAACCCTACCCCTAACCGTAACCTAAACCCTAATGATAATCCTAAACCTAACACTAAATGCGCTCGATTGTAACCCTAAATCTAACCCTCGATTATAATGCTAACTGTAACCCTTACCATAACCCTAAACCTAAATCTAACCCTACCCGTAACCCTAAACATAACCCTACACCTAATCCTAACCCCAAATCGATTCTAACCATAAACCTAACCCTAACACTAAATATAACCCTCAATTCTAACCCTAAACTTAACAGTACATGCATTCGATTCTAACCCTAACCCTAATCCTTACTCTAACCCTAAAACTAACCCTGAACCCTAACCCTAACCCTAACCCAAACCCTCACAGTAACCCTAACACTAACTCTAACCCTAACCTTACTCCTAACTTTAACCCTAACCCTAACCCTACATGCACTCGATTCTAACCATAACCCTAACCCAACCCTAAAGGCACGCTAACAATAGCCCAAACCATAACTCTAACCCTAACCCTAACCGAAACCCTAACCGTAACCCTAACCCTAACACTAAACCTAACCCTAACCCTAACCCTAAATATAACCGTCAATTCTAACCCTAAACTTAACAGTACATGCACTCGATTCTAACCCTAACCCTAAAGCTAACACTTACCCTTATCTTAATGTTGACGGTAAACTTAACCCTAACCCTACATGCACTCGATTCTAACCCTAACCCTAAACCGAACCCTAAATACACTCTAAGAATAACCCAAATCCTAACCCTAACCCAAAGCATAACCCTAACCCTATACCCTAACCCTAACCCTAATCATAACTGTAACCGTAACCCTAATCTTAAACCTAACCATTACCTTAACCCTAACGATAACCCTTACCCTAACCCTAAATGCACTCCCTTCTAACCCTAACACTAATCCTGACCTTAAATGCACTCTAACTCTAACCCTAAACCTAACCTTAAACCTAACTCTAAGCATAACCCTAATACTAACCCTAACCTGAAACCTAAATTTAGCCCTAATCCTAACCCTAACCCTAACCCTAACCCTAACTTTAACCCTAACCCTAACCCTAACCCTAAATCCTAACCCCAAATCGATTCTAACCCTAACCCTAACCCTAACCCTAAAACTAACCCTGAACCCTAACCCTAACCCTGACCCAAACCCTCACAGTAACCCTAACACTAACTCTGACCCTAACCTTACTCCTAACTTTAACCCTAACCCTAACCCTAAATGCACTCGATTCTAACCGTAACCCTAACCCTAACCCTAAAGGTGCGCTAACACTAGCCCAAACCATAACCCTAACCCTAACCCTAACTGACACCCTAACCATAACCCTAACCCTAACACTAAACCTAACCCTAACCCTAACCCTAAATATAACCCTCAATTCTAACCCTCAACTTAACAGTACATGCACTCGATTCTAACCCTAACCCTAAAGCTAACACTAACCCTTATCTTAATGTTGACGCTAAACTTAACCCTAACCCTAAATGCACTCGATTCTGACCCTAACCCTAAACCGAACCCTAAATGCACTCTAAGACTAACCCAAATACTAACCGTAACCCAAAGCATAACCCTCACCCTAAACACTAACCCTAACCCTAATCCTAACTGTGACCCTAACCCTAACCCTAAACATAACCATAACCTTAACCCTAACGATAACCCTTACCCTAACCCTAAATGCACTCCCTTCTAACCCTAACACTAATCCTGACCCTAAATGCACTCTAACTTTAACCCTAAACCTCACCTTAAACCCAACTCTAACCATAACCCTAATCCTAACCCTAACCTGAAACCTAAATCTAACCCTAATCCTAACCCTAACCCTAAACCTAACCCTGAACCCTAACGCTAACCCTAACCCAAACCCTCACCGTAACCCTAACCCTAACTCTAACCCTAACCGTAACCCTAACTCTACCCCTAACTTTAACCCTAACCCTAACCCTAAATGCAATCGATTCTAACTGTAACCCTAACCTTAACCTTAAAGGCACTCTAACACTAGCCGAAACCCTAACCCTGACCCTAACCGTAATCCTAACCCTAAACCCTAACCCTAACCCAAACCCTATCTGTAACCCTAATCCTAAATTTCACCTTAACCCTAACCCTAAACCCGAACCCTAACCCTAAACCAAACCCTAAACCTAACCCTAACCCTTACTGTAACACTAACCCTAACACTTCCCCTAAAGGCACTCTTACCCTAACCCTAAACCTAAACCTCACCCTAACACAGACCGTAACCGTAAACCCTAAGCCCGACATGCACTCGATTCTAACTCTAACCCTAAACCTACCCTTAAATGCACTCTAACCCTAACCCTAACACAAAACCTAACCCTAAACCCTAACCCTAACACTAAAGCAAACCCTGACCGTAACCCTAACCCTAACCGTAACCCTATACCAAACCCTAACCCTGACCCTAACCCCAAATGCTCTATGAACCTAACCCTAACCTTACCCTAACCCTAAACTTAACCCTAAACCTAACCCTAACCCTGACACTAAACCTAGCCCTAACCCTAACCCTAAATATAACCCTCAATTCTAACCCTAAACTTAACAGTACATGCACTCGATTATAACCCTAACCCTAACCCTAACCCTAACCCTAAACCTAACCCTGAACCCTAACCCTAACCCTGACCCTAACCTTACTCCTAACTTTAACCCTAACCCTAACCCTAAATGCACTCGATTCTAACCGTAACCCTAACCCTAACCCTAAAGGCATGCTAACACTAGCCCAAACCATAACCATAACCCTAACCCTAACTGAAACCCTAACCGTAACCCTAACCCTAACCCTAAACTTATACCAAACCCTAACCCTAACCCTAACCCTAAATGCACTCTGAACCTAACCCTAACCTTACCCCAACCCTAAACTTAACCCTAAACCTAACCCTAACCCTAACGCTAACCCTAACCCTAACCCTAAACCCTAACGCTAACACTAACCGAAACACTCACCCTAAACACTTACCCTTACCTTGAATGCACTCGATTCTAACCCTAACCCTAAACCTACCCTTAAATGCACTCTAACCCTAACTCTAATGCTAATCCAAACCCTAACCTTAACCCTAACCCTATCCCTAACTGTAACCCTAATACTAACCCTACCCCTAACCGTAACCTAAACCCTAATGCTAATCCTAAACCTAATACTAAATGCGCTCGATTGTAACCTTAACCCTAACCCTCGATTATAATGCTAACTCTAACCCTTACCATAACCCTAAATCTAAATCTAAACCTACCCGTAACCCTAAACATAACCCTAAACCTAATCCTAACCCCAAATCGATTCTAACCCTAACCCTAACCCTAACCCTAAAACTAACCCTGAACTCTAACCCTAACCCTAACCCAAACCCTCACAGTAACCCTAACACTAACTCCAACCCTAACCTTACTCCTAACTTTAACCCTAACCCTAACCCTAAATGCATTCGATTCTAACGGTAACCCTAACCCTAACCCTAAAGGCACGCTAACACTAGCCCAAACCATAACCCTAACCCTGACCCTAACCGAAACCCTCACCGTAACCCTAACCCTAACACTAAACCTAACCCTAACCCTAACCCTAAATATAACCCTCAATTCTAACCCTAAACTTAACAGTACATGCATTCGATTCTAACCCTAACCCTAATCCTAACCCTAACCCTAAAACTAACCCTGAACCCTAACCATAACCCTAACCCAAACCCTCACAGTAACCCTAACACTAACTCTAACCCTAACCTTACTCCTAACTTTAACCCTAACCCTAACCCTACATGTACTCGATTCTAACCGTAACCCTAACCTAACCCTAAAGGCACGCTAACACTAGTCCAAACCATAACCCTGACCCTAACCCTAAAGGAAACCCTAACCGTAACCCTAACCCTAACACTAAACCTAACCCTAACCCTAACCCTAAATATAACCCTGAATTCTAACCCTAAACTTAACAGTACATGCACTCGATTCTAACCCTAACCCTAAAGCTAACACTAACCCTTATCTTAATGTTGACGCTAAACTTAACCCTAACCCTAAATGCACTCGATTCTAACCCTAACCCTAAACCGAACCCTAAATGCACTCTAAGACTAACCCAAATCCTAACCCTAACCCAAAGCATAACCCTCACCCTAAACACTAACCCTAACCCTAATCCTAACTGTGACCCTAACCCTAACCCTAAACCTAACCATAACCTTAACCCTAACGATAACCCTTACCCTAACCCTAAATGCACTCCCTTCTAACCCTAACACTAATCCTGACCCTAAATGCACTCTAACTCTAACCCAAAACCTAACCTTAAACCCAACTCTAACCATAACCCTAATCCTAACCTTAACCTGAAACCTAAATCTAACCCTAATCCTAAGCCTAACCCTAAACCTAACCCTGAACCCTAACGCTAACCCTAACCCAAACCCTCACCGTAACCCTAACCCTAACTCTAACCCTAACCCTAACCCTAACTCTACCCCTAACTTTAACCCTAACCCTAACCCTAAATGCAATCGATTCTAACTGTAACCCTAACCTTAACCTTAAAGGCACTCTAACACTAGCTGAAATCCTAACCCTGACCCTAACCGTAATCCTAACCCTAAACCGTAACCCTAACCCAAACCCTATCTGTAACCCTAATCCTAAATTTAACCTTAACCCTAACCCGAAACCCGAACCCTAACCCTAAACCAAACCCTAAACCTATCCCTAACCCTTACTGTAACACTGACCATAACACTACCCCTAAATGCACCCTTACCCTAACCCTGAACCTAAACCTCACCCTAACACAGACCGTAACCGTAAACCCTAAGCCCGACATGCACTCGATTCTAACTCTAACCCTAAACCTACCCTTAAATGCACTCTAACCCTAACCCTAACCCTAACACAAAACCTAACCATAAACCCTAACCCTAACACTAAAGCAAACCCTGACCGTAACCCTAACCCTAACCCTAACCCTATACCAAACCCTAACCCTGACCCTAACCCCAAATGCACTATGAACCTAACCCTAACCTTACCCTAACCCTAAACTTAACCCTAAACCTAACCCTAACCCTAACACTAAACCTAGCCCTAACCCTAACCCTAAATATAACCCTCAATTCTAACCCTAAACTTAACAGTACATGCACTCGATTCTAACCCTAACCCTAAAGCTAACACTAACCCTTATCTTAATGTTGACGCTAAACTTAACCCTAACCCTAAATGCACTCGATTCTAACCCTAACCCTAAACCGAACCCTAAATACACTCTAAGACTAACGCAAATCCTAACACTAACCCAAAGCATAACCCTAACCCTAAACCCTAACCCTAACCCTAATCGTAACTGTGACCCTAACCCTAACCCTAAACCTAACCATAACCTTAACCCTAACGATAACCCTTACCCTAACCCTAAATGCACTCCTTTCAAACCCTAACACTAATCCTGACCCTAAATGCACTCTAACTCTAACCCTAAACCTAACCTTAAACCTAACTCTAACCATAACCCTAATCCTAACCCTAACCTGAAACCTAAATTTAGCCCTAATCCTAACCCTAACCCTAACCCTAACTTTAACCCTAACCCTAACCCTAACTCTAACCCTAACCCTAACCCTAAATCCTAACCCGAAATCGATTCTAACCCTAACCGTAACCCTAACCCTAAATATAACCCTCAATTCTAACCCTAAACTTAACAGTACATGCACTCGATTATAACCCTAACCCTAACCCTAACCCTAACCCTAAAACTAACCCTGAACCCTAACCCTAACCCTGACCCAAACCCTCACAGTATCCCTAACTCTAACTCTGACCCTAACCTTACTCCTAACTTTAACCCTAACCCTAACCCTAAATGCACTCGATTCTAACCGTAACCCTAACCCTAACCCTAAAGGCACGCTAACACTAGCCCAAACCATAACCCTAACCCTAACCCTAACTGAAACCCTAACCGTAACCCTAACCCTAACCCTAAACTTATACCAAACCCTAACCCTAACCCTAACCCTAAATGCACTCTGAACCTAACCCTAACCTTACCCCAACCCTAAACTTAACCCTAAACCTAACCCTAACCCTAACGCTAACCCTAACCCTAACCCTAAACCCTAACGCTAACACTAACCGAAACCCTCACCCTAAACACTTACCCTTACCTTGAATGCACTCGATTCTAACCCTAACCCTAAACCTACCCTTAAATGCACTCTAACCCTAACTCTAATGCTAATCCAAACCCTAACCTTAACCCTAACCCTATCCCTAACTGTAACCCTAATACTAACCCTACCCCTAACCGTAACCTAAACCCTAATGCTAATCCTAAACCTAATACTAAATGCGCTCGATTGTAACCCTAACCCTAACCCTCGATTATAATGCTAACTGTAACCCTTACCATAACCCTAAATCTAAATCTAACCCTACCCGTAACCCTAAACATAACCTTACACCTAATACTAACCCCAAATCGATTCTAACCCTAACCCTAACCCTAACCCTAAAACTAACCCTGAACTCTAACCCTAACCCTAACCCAAACCCTCACAGTAACCCTAACACTAACTCCAACCCTAACCTTACTCCTAACTTTAACCCTAACCCTAACCCTAAATGCATTCGATTCTAACGGTAACCCTAACCCTAACCCTAAAGGCACGCTAACACTAGCCCAAACCATAACCCTAACCCTGACCCTAACCGAAACCCTCACCGTAACCCTAACCCTAACACTAAACCTAACCCTAACCCTAACCCTAAATATAACCCTCAATTCTAACACTAAACTTAACAGTACATGCATTCGATTCTAACCCTAACCCTAATCCTAATCCTAACCCTAAAACTAACCCTGAACCCTAACCATAACCCTAACCCAAACCCTCACAGTAACCCTAACACTAACTCTAACCCTAACCTTACTCCTAACTTTAACCCTAACCCTAACCCTACATGCACTCGATTCTAACCGTAACCCTAACCCAACCCTAAAGGCACGCTAACACTAGTCCAAACCATAACCCTGACCCTAACCCTAAAGGAAACCCTAACCGTAACCCTAACCCTAACACTAAACCTAACCCTAACCCTAACCCTAAATATTACCCTCAACTTAACAGTACATGCACTCGATTCTAACCCTAACCCTAAAGCTAACACTAAACCTTATCTTAATGTTGACACTAAACTTAACCCTAACCCTAAATGCACTCGATTCTAACCCTAACCCTAAACCGAACCCTAAATACACTCTAAGAATAACCCAAATCCTAACGCTAACACAAAGCATAACCCTAACCCTAAACCCTAACCCTAACCCTAATCATAACTGTGACCCTAACCCTAACCCTAAACCTAACCATAACCTTAACCCTCACGATAACCCTTACCCTAACCCTAAATGCACTCCCTTCTAACACTAACACTAATCCTGACCCTAAATGCACTCTAACTCTAACCCTAAACCTAACCTTAAACCTAACTCTAACCATAACCCTAATCCTAACCCTAACCTGAAACCTAAATTTAGCCCTAATCCTAACCCTAACCCTAACCTTAACTTTAACCCTAACCCTAACCCTAAATCCTAACCCCAAATCGATTCTAACCCTAACCCTAACCCTAACCCTAAAACTAACCCTGAACTCAAACCCTAACCCCAACCCAAACCATCACAGTAACCCTAACACTAACTCTAACCCTAACCCTACTCTTAACTTTAACCCTAACGCTAACCCTAAATCCACTCGATTCTAACCGTAACCGTAACCCTACCCCTAAAGGCACGCTAACACTAGCCGAAACCATAACCCTAACCCTAACCCTAACTGAAACCCTAACCGTAACACTAACCCTAACACTAAACCTAACCCTAAATATAACCCTCATTTCTAACCCTAAACTTAACAGTATATGCACTAGATTCTAACCCTAACCCTAACCCTAACCCTAAAACTAACCCTGAACCCTAACCCTAACCCTGACCCAAACCCTCACAGTAACCCTAACACTAACTCTGACCCTAACCTTACTCCTAACTTTAACCCTAACCCTAACCCTAAATGCACTCGATTCTAACCGTAACCATAACCCTAACCCTAAAGGTGCGCTAACACTAGCCCAAACCATAACCCTAACCCTACCCCTAACTGACACCCTAACCGTAACCCTAACCCTAACACTAAACCTAAACCTAACCCCTAACCCTAAATATAACCCTCAATTCTAACCCTAAACTTAACAGTACATGCACTCGATTCTAACCCTAACCCTAACCCTAACCCTAACCCTAAAACTAACCCTGAACTCTAACCCTAACCCCAACCCAAACCCTCACAGTAACCTTAACACTAACTCTAACCCTAACCTTACTCCTAACTTTACCCCTAACCCTAACCCCTAAATGCACTCGATTCTAACCGTAACCCTAACCCTAACCCTAAAGGCACGCTAACACTAGCCCAAACCATAACCCTAACCCTAACCCTAACTGAAACCCTAACCGTAACCCTAACCATAACACTAAACCTAACCCTAACCCTAACCCTAAATATAACCCTCAATTCTAACCCTAAACTTAACAGTACATGCACTCGATTCTAACCCTAACCCTAAAGCTAACACTAACCCTTATCTTAATGTTGACGCTAAACTTAACCCTAACCCTAAATGCACTCGATTCTAACCCTAACCCTAAACCGAACCCTAAATGCACTCTAAGACTAACCCAAATATTAACCGTAACCCAAAGCATAACCCTCACCCTAAACACTAACCCTAACCCTAATCCTAACTGTGACCCTAAACCTAACCCTAAACCTAACCATAACCTTAACCCTAACGATAACCCTTACCCTAACCCTAAATGCACTCCCTTCTAACACTAACACTAATCCTGACCCTAAATGCACTCTAACTTTAACCCTAAACCTCACCTTTAAACCCAACTCTAACCATAACCCTAATCCTAACCCTAACCTGAAACCTAAATCTAACCCTAATCCTAAGCCTAACCCTAAACCTAACCCTGAACCCTAACGCTAACCCTAACCCAAACCCTCACCGTAACCCTAACCCTAACTCTAACCCTAACCCTAAGACTAACTCTACCCCTAACTTTAACCCTAACCCTAACCCTAAATGCCATTGATTCTAACTGTAACCCTAACCTTAACCTTAAAGGCACTCTAACACTAGCCGAAACCCTAACCCTGACCCTAACCGTAATCCTAACCCTAAACCCTAACCCTAACCCAAACCCTATCTGTAACCCCTAATCCTAAATTTCACCTTAACCCTAACCCTAAACCCGAACCCTAACCCTAAACCAAACCCTAAACCTAACCCTAACCTTTACTGTAACACTAACCCCTAACACTTCCCCTAAAGGCACTCTTACCCTAACCCTAAACCTAAACCTCACCCTAACACAGACCGTAACCGTAAACCCTAAGCCCGACATGCACTCGATTCTAACTCTAACCCTAAACCAACCCCTTAAATGCACTCTAACCCTAACCCTAACACTAAGACAAAACCTAAACCTAAACCCCTAACCCTAACACTAAAGCAAACCCTGACCGTAACCTAACCCTAACCCTAACCCTATACCAACCCTAACCCTGACCCTAACCCCAAATGCACTATGAACCTAACCCTAACCTTACCCTAACCCTAAACTTAACCCTAAACCTAACCCTAACCCTAACACTAAACCTAGCCCTAACCCTAACCCTAAATATAACCCTCAATTCTAACCCTAAACTTAACAGTACATGCACTCGATTCTAAACCTCACCCTAACCCTAAAACTAACCCTGAACCCTAACCCCGAACCCTGACCCAAACCCTCACAGTAACCCTAACACTAACTATGACCCTAACCTTAATCCTAACTTTAACCCTAACCCCTAACCCTAATGCACTCGATCTAACCGTAACCCTAACCCTAACCCTAAAGGCACGCTAACACTAGCCCAAACCATAACCCTAAACCCTAACCCTAACTGAAACCCTAACCGTAACCCTAACCCTAACCCTAAAACTTATACAAACCATAACCCTAACCCTAACCCTAAATGCACTCGATTCTAACCCCTAACCCTAAACCGAACCCTAAATGCACTCTAAGACTCACCCAAATCCTAACCCTAACCCAAAGCATAACCCTCACCCTAAACACCTAACGCTAACCCTAATCCTAACTGTGACCCTAACCCTAACCCTAAACCTAACCATAACCTTAACCCTAACGATAACCCTTACCCTAACCCGAAATGCACTCTCTTCTAACCCTAACACTAATCCTGACCCTAAATGCACTCTAACTTTAACCCTAAACCTCACCTTAAACCCAACTCTAACCATAACCCTAATCCTAACCCTAACCTGAAACCTAAATCTAACCCTAATCCTAACCCTAACCCTAAACCTAACCCTGAACCCTAACGCTAACCCAAACCCAAACCCTCACCGTAACCCTAACCCTAACTCTAACCCTAACCCTAACCCTAACTCTACCCCTAACTTTAACCCTAACCCTAACCCTAAATGCAATCGATTCTAACTGTAACCGTAACCTTAACCTTAAAGGAACTCTAACACTAGTCGAAACCCTAAACCTGATCCTAACCGTAATACTAACCCTAAACCCTAACCCTAACCCAAACCCTATCTGGAACCCTAATCCTAAATTTAACCTTAACCCTAACCCGAAATCCGAACCCTAACCCGAAACCAAACCGTAAACCTAACCCTAACCCTTTACTGTAACACTAACCCTAACACTACCCCTAAATGCACTCTTACCCTAACCCTAAACCTAACGTCAACCTAACCCAAACCTTAACCCTAAACCCTAACCCCGCCATGCAATCGATCTAACTCTACCCTAAACCTACCTTAAATGCACTCTAAACCTAACCCTAACCCTAACCCTAAACCCTAACCCTAACAATAAACCAAACCCTGACCATAACCCTAACCCTAACCCTAAACTTATACCAAACCCTAACCCTAACCCTAACCCTAAATGCACTCTGAACCTAACCCTAACCTTACCCCAACCCTAAACTTAACCCTAAACTAAACCCTAACCCTAACGCTAACCCTAACCCTAACCCTAAACCCTAACACTAACCGAAACCCTAACCCTAAACACTTACCCTTACCCTGAATGCACTCGATTCTAACCCTAATCCTAAACCTACCCTTAAATGCACACTAACCCTAAATCTAACGCTAATCCAAACCCTAACCTTAACACTAACCCTATCCCTAACTGTAACCCTAAACCTAACCCTACCCCTAACCGTAACCTAAACCCTAAGGATAATCCTAAACCTAATACTAAATGCGCTCGATTGTAACCCTAAATCTAACCCTCGATTATAATGCTAACTGTAACCCTTACCATAACCCTAAACCTAAATCGAACCCTACCCGTAACCCTAAACATAACCCTACACCTAATCCTAACCCCAAATCGATTCTAACCCTAAACCTAACCCTAACCCTAAATATAACCCTGAACTCTAACCCTAACCCTAACCCAAACCCTCACAGTTACCCTAACACTAACTCTAACCCTAACCTTACTCCTAACTTTAACCCTAACCCTAACCCTCCATGCAATCGATTCTAACGGTAAACCTAACCCTAACCCTAAAGGCACGCTAACACTAGCCCAAACCATAACCCTAACCCTAACCCTAACTGACACCCTAACCGTAACCCTAACCCTAACACTAAACCTAAACCTAACCCTAACCCTAAATATAACCCTCAATTCTAACCCTAAACTTAACAGTACATGCACTCGATTTCTAACCCTAACCCTAACCCTAACCCTAACCCTAAAACTAACCCTGAACTCTAACCCTAACCCCAACCCAAACCCTCACAGTAACCTTAACACTAACTCTAACCCTAACCTTACTCCTAACTTTACCCCTAACCCTAACCCTAAATGCACTCGATTCTAACCGTAACCCTAACCCTAACCCTAAAGGCACGCTAACACTAGCCCAAACCATAACCCTAACCCTAACCCTAACTGAAACCCTAACCGTAACCCTAACCCTAACACTAAACCTAACCCTAACCCTAACCCTAAATATAACCCTCAATTCTAACCCTAAACTTAACAGTACATGCACTCGATTCTAACCCTAACCCTAAAGCTAACACTAACCCTTATCTTAATGTTGACGCTAAACTTAACCCTAACCCTAAATGCACTCGATTCTAACCCTAACCCTAAACCGAACCCTAAATGCACTCTAAGACTAACCCAAATATTAACCGTAACCCAAAGCATAACCCTCACCCTAAACACTAACCCTAACCCTAATCCTAACTGTGACCCTAAACCTAACCCTAAACCTAACCATAACCTTAACCCTAACGATAACCCTTACCCTAACCCTAAATGCACTCCCTTCTAACCCTAACACTAATCCTGACCCTAAATGCACTCTAACTTTAACCCTAAACCTCACCTTAAACCCAACTCTAACCATAACCCTAATCCTAACCCTAACCTGAAACCTAAATCTAACCCTAATCCTAAGCCTAACCCTAAACCTAACCCTGAACCCTAACGCTAACCCTAACCCAAACCCTCACCGTAACCCTAACCCTAACTCTAACCCTAACCCTAAGACTAACTCTACCCCTAACTTTAACCCTAACCCTAACCCTAAATGCCATCGATTCTAACTGTAACCCTAACCTTAACCTTAAAGGCACTCTAACACTAGCCGAAACCCTAACCCTGACCCTAACCGTAATCCTAACCCTAAACCCTAACCCTAACCCAAACCCTATCTGTAACCCTAATCCTAAATTTCACCTTAACCCTAACCCTAAACCCGAACCCTAACCCTAAACCAAACCCTAAACCTAACCCTAACCTTTACTGTAACACTAACCCTAACACTTCCCCTAAAGGCACTCTTACCCTAACCCTAAACCTAAACCTCACCCTAACACAGACCGTAACCGTAAACCCTAAGCCCGACATGCACTCGATTCTAACTCTAACCCTAAACCTACCCTTAAATGCACTCTAACCCTAACCCTAACACTAAGACAAAACCTAAACCTAAACCCTAACCCTAACACTAAAGCAAACCCTGACCGTAACCCTAACCCTAACCCTAACCCTATACCAAACCCTAACCCTGACCCTAACCCCAAATGCACTATGAACCTAACCCTAACCTTACCCTAACCCTAAACTTAACCCTAAACCTAACCCTAACCCTAACACTAAACCTAGCCCTAACCCTAACCCTAAATATAACCCTCAATTCTAACCCTAAACTTAACAGTACATGCACTCGATTCTAAACCTCACCCTAACCCTAAAACTAACCCTGAACCCTAACCCGAACCCTGACCCAAACCCTCACAGTAACCCTAACACTAACTATGACCCTAACCTTAATCCTAACTTTAACCCTAACCCTAACCCTAAATGCACTCGATTCTAACCGTAACCCTAACCCTAACCCTAAAGGCACGCTAACACTAGCCCAAACCATAACCCTAACCCTAACCCTAACTGAAACCCTAACCGTAACCCTAACCCTAACCCTAAACTTATACCAAACCATAACCCTAACCCTAACCCTAAATGCACTCGATTCTAACCCTAACCCTAAACCGAACCCTAAATGCTCTCTAAGACTCACCCAAATCCTAACCCTAACCCAAAGCATAACCCTCACCCTAAACACTAACGCTAACCCTAATCCTAACTGTGACCCTAACCCTAACCCTAAACCTAACCATAACCTTAACCCTAACGATAACCCTTACCCTAACCCTAAATGCACTCTCTTCTAACCCTAACACTAATCCTGACCCTAAATGCACTCTAACTTTAACCCTAAACCTCACCTTAAACCCAACTCTAACCATAACCCTAATCCTAACCCTAACCTGAAACCTAAATCTAACCCTAATCCTAACCCTAACCCTAAACCTAACCCTGAACCCTAACGCTAACCCAAACCCAAACCCTCACCGTAACCCTAACCCTAACTCTAACCCTAACCCTAACCCTAACTCTACCCCTAACTTTAACCCTAACCCTAACCCTAAATGCAATCGATTCTAACTGTAACCGTAACCTTAACCTTAAAGGAACTCTAACACTAGTCGAAACCCTAAACCTGATCCTAACCGTAATACTAACCCTAAACCCTAACCCTAACCCAAACCCTATCTGTAACCCTAATCCTAAATTTAACCTTAACCCTAACCCGAAATCCGAACCCTAACCCGAAACCAAACCGTAAACCTAACCCTAACCCTTACTGTAACACTAACCCTAACACTACCCCTAAATGCACTCTTACCCTAACCCTAAACCTAAACGTCAACCTAACCCAAACCTTAACCCTAAACCCTAACCCCGACATGCAATCGATTCTAACTCTAACCCTAAACCTACCCTTAAATGCACTCTAAACCTAACCCTAACCCTAACCCTAAACCCTAACCCTAACAATAAACCAAACCCTGACCATAACCCTAACCCTAACCCTAAACTTATACCAAACCCTAACCCTAACCCTAACCCTAAATGCACTCTGAACCTAACCCTAACCTTACCCCAACCCTAAACTTAACCCTAAACCTACCCCTAACCCTAACGCTAACCCTAACCCTAACCCTAAACCCTAACACTAACCGAAACCCTAACCCTAAACACTTACCCTTACCCTGAATGCACTCGATTCTAACCCTAATCCTAAACCTACCCTTAAATGCACACTAACCCTAAATCTAACGCTAATCCAAACCCTAACCTTAACACTAACCCTATCCCTAACTGTAACCCTAAACCTAACCCTACCCCTAACCGTAACCTAAACCCTAAGGATAATCCTAAACCTAATACTAAATGCGCTCGATTGTAACCCTAAATCTAACCCTCGATTATAATGCTAACTGTAACCCTTACCATAACCCTAAATCTAAATCGAACCCTACCCGTAACCCTAAACATAACCCTACACCTAATCCTAACCCCAAATCGATTCTAACCCTAAACCTAACCCTAACCCTAAATATAACCCTCAATTCTAACCCTAAACTTAACAGTACATGCATTCGATTCTAACCCTAACCCTAATGCTTACCCTAACCCTAAAACTAACCCTGAACCCTAACTCTAACCCTAACCCAAACCCATACAGTAACCCTAACACTAACTCTAACCCTAACCTTACTCCTAACTTTAACCCTAACCCTAACCCTCCATGCACTCGATTCTAACCGTAACCCTAACCCAACCCTAAAGGCACGCTAACAATAGCCCAAACCATAACCCTAATCCTAACCCTAACCGAAACCCTAATCGTAACCCTAACCCTAACACTAAACCTAACCCTAACCCTAACCCTAAATATAACCGTCAATTCTAACCCTAAACTTAACAGTACATGCACTCGATTCTAACCCTAACCCTAAAGCTAACACTTACCCTTATCTTAATGTTGACGGTAAACTTAACCCTAACCCTACATGCACTCGATTCTAACCCTAACCCTAAACCGAACCCTAAATACACTCTAAGAATAACCCAAATCCTAACCCTAACCCAAAGCATAACCCTAACCCTATACCCTAACCCTAACCCTAATCATAACTGTGACCCTAACCCTAAACTTAAACCTAACCATTACCTTAACCCTAACGATAACCCTTACCCTAACCCTAAATGCACTCCCTTCTGACCCTTACACTAATCCTGACCTTAAATGCACTCTAACTCTAACCCTAAACCTAACCTTAAACCTAACTCTAAGCATAACCCTAATACTAACCCTAACCTGAAACCTAAATTTAGCCCTAATCCTAACCCTAACCCTAAGCCTAACCCTAACTTTAACCCTAACCCTAACCCTAACCCTAAATCCTAACCCCAAATCGATTCTAACCCTAACCCTAACCCTAACCCTAAAACTAACCCTGAACTCTAACCCTAACTCCAACCCAAACCATCACAGTAACCCTAACACTAACTCTAACCCTAAACCTACTCTTAACTTTAACCCTAACGCTAACCCTAAATGTACTCGATTCTAACCGTAACCGTAACCCTAACCCTAAAGGCACGCTAACACTAGCCCAAACCATAACACTAACCCTAAACCTAACTGAAACCCTAACCGTAACCCTACCCCTAACACTAAACCTAACCCTAAATATAACCCTCAATTCTAACCCTAAACTTAACAGTACATGCACTCGATTCTAACCCTAACCCTAACCCTAAAACTAACCCTGAACCCTAACCCTAACCCTGACCCAAACCCTCACAGTAACCCTAACACTAACTATGACCCTAACCTTAATCCTAACTTTAACCCTAACCCTAACCCTAAATGCACTCAATTCTAACCGTAAGCCTAACCCTAACCCTAAAGGCACGCTAACACTAGCCCAAACCATAACCCTAACCCTAACCCTAACTGAAACCCTAACCGTAACCCTAACCCTAACCCTAAACTTATACCATACCCTAACCCTAACCCTAACCCTAAATGCACTCTGAACCTAACTCTAACCTTACCCCAACCCTAAACTTAACCCTAAACCTAACCCTAACCCTAACCCTAACCCTAAAACTAACCCTGAACTCAAACCCTAACCCCAACCCAAACCATCACAGTAACCTTAACACTAACTCTAACCCTAACCCTACTCTTAACTTTAACCCTAACGCTAACCCTAAATGCACTCGATTCTAACCGTAACCATAACCCTAACCCTAAAGGCACGCTAACACTAGCCCAAACCATAACCCTAACCCTAACCCTAACTGACACCCTAACCATAACCCTAACCCTAACACTAAACCTAACCCTAACCCTAACTCTAACCCTAACCGTAACCCTAACTCTACCCCTAACTTTAACCCTAACCCTAACCCTAAATGCAATCGATTCTAACTGTAACCCTAACCTTTACCTTAAAGGAACTCTAACACTAGTCGAAACCCTAAACCTGACCCTAACCGTAATACTAACCCTAAACCTTAACCCTAACCCAAACCCTATCTGTAACCCTAATCCTAAATTTCACCTTAACCCTAACCCTAAACCCGAACCCTAACCCTAAACCAAACCCTAAACCTAACCCTAACCCTTACTGTAACACTAACCCTAACACTTCCCCTAAAGGCACTCTTACCCTAACCCTAAACCTAAACCTCACCCTAACACAGACCGTAACCGTAAACCCTAAGCCCGACATGCACTCGATTCTAACTCTAACCCTAAACCTACCCTTAAATGCACTCTAACCCTAACCCTAACACTAACACAAAACCTAAACCTAAACCCTAACCCTAACACTAAAGCAAACCCTGACCGTAACCCTAACCCTAACCCTAACCCTATACCAAACCCTAACCCTGACCCTAACCCCAAATGCACTATGAACCTAACCCTAACCTTACCCTAACCCTAAACTTAACCCTAAACCTAACCCTAACCCTAACACTAAACCTAGCCCTAACCCTCACCCTAAATATAACCCTCAATTCTAACACTAAACTTAACAGTACGTGCACTCAATTATAACCCTAACCCTAACCCTAACGCTAACCCTAAAACTAACCCTGAACCCTAACCCTAACCCTGACCCAAACCCTCACAGTATCCCTAACACTAACTCTGACCCTAACCTTACTCCTAACTTTAACCCTAACCCTAACCCTAAATGGACTCGATTCTAACTGTAACCCAAACCCTAACCCTAAAGGCACGCTAACACTAGCCCAAACCATAACCCTAACCCTAACCCTAACTGAAACCCTAACCGTAACCCTAACCCTAACCCTAAACTTATACCAAACCCTAACCCTAACCCTAACCCTAAATGCACTCTGAACCTAACCCTAACCTTACCCCAACCCTAAACTTAACCCTAAACCTAACCCTAACCCTAACGCTAACCGTAACCCTAACCCTAAACCCTAACGCTAACACTAACCGAAACCCTCACCCTAAACACTTACCCTTACCTTGAATGCACTCGATTCTAACCCTAACCCTAAACCTACCCTTAAATGCACTCTAACCCTAACTCTAACGCTAATCCAAACCCTAACCTTAACCCTAACCCTATCCCTAACTGTAACCCTAATCCTAACCCTACCCCTAACCATAACCTAAACCCTAATGATAATCCTAAACCTAATACTAAATGCGCTCGATTGTAACCCTAACCCTAACCCTCGATTATAATGCTAACTGTAACCCTTACCATAACCCTAAATCTAAATCTAACCCTACCCGTAACCCTAAACATAACCCTACACCTAATCCTAACCCCAAATCAATTCTAACCCTAACCCTAACCCTAACCCTAAAACTAACCCTGAACTCTAACCCTAACCCTAACCCAAACCCTCACAGTAACCCTAACACTAACTCCAACCCTAACCTTACTCCTAACTTTAACCCTAACCCTAACCCTAAATGCATTCGATTCTAACGGTAACCCTAACCCTAACCCTAAAGGCACGCTAACACTAGCCCAAACCATAACCCTAACGCTGACCCTAACCGAAACCCTCACCGTAACCCTAACCCTAACACTAAACCTAACCCTAACCCTAACCCTAAATATAACCCTCAATTCTAACCCTAAACTTAACAGTACATGCATTCGATTCTAACCCTAACCCTAATCCTAACCCTAACCCTAAAACTAACCCTGAACCCTAACCATAACCCTAACCCAAACCCTCAGAGTAACCCTAACACTAACTCTAACCCTAACCTTACTCCTAACTTTAACCCTAACCCTAACCCTACATGCACTCGATTCTAACCGTAACCCTAACCCAATCCTAAAGGCACGCTAACACTACTCCAAACCATAACCCTGACCCTAACCCTAAAGGAAACCCTAACCGTAACCCTAACCCTAACACTAAACCTAACCCTAACCCTAACCCTAAATATAACCCTCAACTTAACAGTACATGCACTCGATTCTAACCCTAACCCTAAAGCTAACACTTACCCTTATCTTAATGTTGACGGTAAACTTAACCCTAACCCTAAATGCACTCGATTCTAACCTTAACCCTAAACCGAACCCTAAATACACTCTAAGAATAACCCAAATCCTAACGCTAACACAAAGCATAACCCTAACCCTAAACCCTAACCCTAACCCTAATCATAACTGTGACCCTAACCCTAACCCTAAACCTAACCATAACCTTAACCCTCACGATAACCCTTACCCTAACCCTAAATGCACTCCCTTCTAACACTAACACTAATCCTGACCCTAAATGCACTCTAACTCTAACCCTAAACCTAACCTTAAACCTAACTCTAACCATAACCCTAATCCTAACCCTAACGTGAAACCTAAATTTAGCCCTAATCCTAACCCTAACCCTAACCCTAACTTTAACCCTAACCCTAACCCTAACCCTAACCCTAAATCCTAACCCCAAATCGATTCTAACCCTAACCCTAACCCTAACCCTAAAACTAACCCTGAACTCAAACCCTAACCCCAACCCAAACCATCACAGTAACCCTAACACTAACTCTAACCCTAACCCTACTCTTAACTTTAACCCTAACGCTAACCCTAAATGCACTCGATTCTAACCGTAACCGTAACCCTAACCCTAAAGGCACGCTAACACTAGCCCAAACCATAACCCTAACCCTAACCCTAACTGAAACCCTAACCGTAACCCTAACCCTAACACTAAACCTAACCCTAAATATAACCCTCAATTCTAACCCTAAACTTAACAGTATATGCACTAGATTCTAACCCTAACCCTAACCCTAACCCTAAAACTAACCCTGAACCCTAACCCTAACCCTGACCCAAACCCTCACAGTAACCCTAACACTAACTCTGACCCTAACCTTACTCCTAACTTTAACCCTAACCCTAACCCTAAATGCAATCGATTCTAACCGTAACCATAACCCTAACTCTAAAGGTGCGCTAACACTAGCCCAAACCATAACCCTAACCCTAACCCTAACTGACACCCTAACCGTAACCCTAACCCTAACACTAAACCTAACCCTAACCCTAAACCTAAATATAACCCTCAATTCTAACCCTAAACTAAACAGTACATGCACTCGATTCTAACCCTAACCCTAACCCTCACCCTAACCCTAAAACTAACCCTGAACTCTAACCCTAACCCCAACCCAAACCCTCACAGTAACCTTAACACTAACTCTAACCCTAACCTTACTACTAACTTTAACCCTAACCCTAACCCTACATACACTCGATTCTAACCGTAACCCTAACCCAACCCTAAAGGCACGCTAACACTAGTCCAAACCATAACCCTAACCCTAACCCTAACGGAAACCCTAACCATAACCCTAACCCTAACACTAAACCTAACCCTAACCCTAACCCTAAATATAACCCTCAACTTAACAGTACATGCACTCGATTCTAACCCTAACCCTAAAGCTAACACTTACCCTTATCTTAATGTTGACGGTAAACTTAACTCTAACCCTAAATGCACTCGATTCTAACCCTAACCCTAAACCGAACCCTAAATACACTCTAAGAATAACCCAAATCCTAACCCTAACACAAAGCATAACCCTAACCATAAACCCTAACCCTAACCCTAATCATAACTGTGACCCTAACCCTAACCCTAAACCTAACCATAACCTTAACCCTAACGATAACCCTTAACCTAACACTAAATGCACTCCCTTCTAACCCTAACACTAATCCTGACCTTAAATGCACTCTAACTCTAACCCTAAACCTAACCTTAAACCTAACTCTAACCATAACCCTAATCCTAACCCTAACCTGAAACCTAAATTTAGCCCTAATCCTAACCCTAACCCTAACCCTAACCCTAACTTTAACCCTAACCCTAACCCTAACCCTAACCTTAAATCCTAACACCAAATCGATTCTAACCCTAACCCTAACCCTAAAACTAACCCTGAATTCTAACCATAACCCCAACCCAAACCATCACAGTAACCCTAACACTAACTCTAACCCTAACCCTACTCTTAACTTTAACCCTAACGCTAACCCTAAATGCACTCGATTCTAACCGTAACCCTAACCCTAACCCTAAAGGCACGCTAACACTAGCCCAAACCATAACCCTAACCCTAACCCTAACTGAAACCCTAACCGTAACCCTAACCCTAACACTAAACCTAACCCTAAATATAACCCTCAATTCTAACCCTAAACTTAACGGTATATGCACTGGATTCTAACCCTAACCCTAACCCTAACCCTAAAACTAACCCTGAACCCTAACCCTAACCCTGACCCAAACCCTCACAGTAACCCTAACACTAACTCTGACCCTAACCTTACTCCTAACTTTAACCCTAACCCTAACCCTAAATGCACTCGATTCTAACCGTAACCGTAACCCTAACCTAAAGGTTCGCTAACACTAGCCCAAACCATAACCCTAACCCTAACCCTAACTGACACCCTAACCGTAACCCTAACCCTAACACTAAACCTAACCCTAACTCTAACCCTAAATATAACCCTCAATTCTAACCCTAAACTTAACAGTACATGCACTCGATTCTAACCCTAACCCTAAAGCTAACACTGACCCTTATCTTAATGTTGATGCTAAACTTAACCCTAACCCTAAATGCACTCCATTCTAACCCTAACCCTAAACCGAACCCTAAATGCACTCTAAGACTAACCCAAATCCTAACCCTAACCCAAAACATAACCCTCACCCTAAACACTATCCCTCACCCTAATCCTAACTGTGACCCTAACCCTAACCCTAAACCTAACCATAACCTTAACCCTAACGATAACCCTTACCCTAACCCTAAATGAACTCCCTTCTAACCCTAACACTAATCCTGACCCTAAATGCACTCTAACTTTAACCCTAAACCTCACCTTAAATCCAACTCTAACCATAACCCTAATCCTAACCCTAACCTGAAACCTAAATCTAACCCTAATCCTAACCCTAACCCTAAACCTAACCCTGAACCCTAACGCTAACCCTAACCCAAACCCTCACCGTAACCCTAACCCTAACTCTAACCCTAACCCTAACCCTAACTCTACCCCTAACTTTAACCCTAACCCTAACCCTAAATGCAATCGATTCTAACTGTAACCCTAACCTTAACCTTAAAGGAACTCTAACACTAGCCGAAACCCTAAACCTGACCCTAACCGTAATACTAACCCTAAACCCTAACCCTAACCCAAACCCTATCTGTAACCCTAATCCTAAATTTAACCTTAACCCTAACCCGAAACCAAACCCTAAACGTAACCCTACCCCTTACTGTAACACTAACCCTAACACTACCCCTAAATGCACTCTTACCCTAACCCTAAACCTAAACGTCAACCTAACCCAAACCGTAACCCTAAACCCTAACCCCGACATGCAATCGATTCTAACTCTCACCCTAAACCTACCCTTAAATGCACTCTAAACCTAACCCTAACCCTAACCCTAAACCCTAACCCTAACAATAAACCAAACCCTGACCATAACCCTAACCCTAACCCTAAACTTATACCAAACCCTAACCCTAACCCTAACCCTAAATGCACTATGAACCTAACCCTAACCTTACCCCGACCCTAAACTTAACCCTAAACCTAACGCTAACCCTAACGCTAACCCTAACCCTAACCCTAAACCCTAACACTAACCGAAACCCTAACCCTAAACACTTACCCATACCCTGAATGCACTCGATTCTAACCCTAACCCTAAACCTACCCTTAAATGCACTCTAACCCTAACTCTAACGCTAATCCAAACCCTAACCTTAACACTAACCCTCTACCTAACTGTAACCCTAATCCTAACCCTACCCCTAACCGTAACCTAAACCCTAATGATAATCATAAACCTAATACTAAATGCGCTCGATTGTAACCCTAAATTTAACCCTCGATTATAATGCTAACTGTAACCCTTACCATAACCCTAAACCTAAATCTAACCCTACCCGTAACCCTAAACATAACCCTACACCTAATCCTAACCCCAAATCGATTCTAACCCTAACCCTAACCCTAACCCTAAAACTAACCCTGAACTCTAACCCTAACCCTAACCCAAACCCTCACAGTTACCCTAAAACTAACTCCAACCCTAACCTTACTCCTAACTTTAAATCTAACCATAACTCTAAATGCATTCGATTCTAACGGTAACCCTAACCCTAAACCTAAAGGCACGCTAACACTAGCCCAAACCATAACCCTAACCCTGACCCTAATCGAAACGCTCACCGTAACCCTAACCCTAACACTAAACCTAACCCTAACCCTAAGCCTAAATATAACCCTCAATTCTAACCCTAAACTTAATAGTACATGCATTCGATTCTAACCCTAACCTTAATCCTAACCCTAACCCTAAAACTAACCCTGAACTCTAACCCTAACCCTAACCCAAACCCTCACAGTAACCCTAACACTAACTCTAACCCTAACCTTACTCCTAACTTTAACCCTAACCCTAACCCTACATGCACTCGATTCTAACCGTAACCCTAACCCAAACCTAAAGGCATGCTAACACTAGCCCAAACCCTAACCCTAACCCTAACCCTAACCGAAACCCTAACCGTAACCCTAACCCCAACACTAAACCGAACCCTAACCCTAACCCTAAATATAACCCTCAATTCTAACCCTAAATTTAACAGTACATGCACTCGATTCTAACCCTAACCCTAACCCTAACCCTAAAACTAACCCTGAACCCTAACCCTAACCCTGACCCAAACCCTCACAGTAACCCTAACACTAACTCTGACCCTAACCTTACTCCTAACTTTAACCCTAACCCTAACCCTAATTGCACTCGATTCTAACCGTAACCCTAACCCTAACCCTAAAGGCACGCTAACACTAGCCCAAACCATAACCCTAACCCTAACCCTAACTGAAACCCTAACCGTAACCCTAACCCTAACACTAAACCTAACCCTAAATATAACCCTCAATTCTAACCCAAAACTTAACAGTACATGCACTCGATTATAACCCTAACCCTAACCCTAACCCTAACCCTAAAACTAACCCTGAACTCTAACCCTAACCCCAACCCAAACCCTCACAGTAACCTTAACACTAACTCTAACCCTAACCTTTCTCGTAACTTTACCCCTAACCCTAACCCTAAATGCACTCGATTCTAACCGTAACCCTAACCCTAACCCTAAAGGCACGCTAACACTAGCCCAAACCATAACCCTAACCCTAACCCTAACTGAAACCCTAACCGTAACCCTAACCCTAACACTAAACCTAACCCTAACCCTAACCCTAAATATAACCCTCAATTCTAACCCTAAACTTAACAGTACATGCACTCGATTCTAACCCTAACCCTAAAGCTAACACTAACCCTTATCTTAATGTTGACGCTAAACTTAACCCTAACCCTAAATGCACTCGATTCTAACCCTAACCCTAAACCGAACCCTAAATGCACTCTAAGACTAACCCAAATACTAACCGTAACCCAAAGCATAACCCTCACCCTAAACACTAACCCTAACCCTAATCCTAACTGTGACCCTAACCCTAACCCTAAACCTAACCATAACCTTAACCCTAACGATAACCCTTACCCTAACCCTAAATGCACTCCCTTCTAACCCTAACACTAATCCTAACCCTAAATGCACTCTAACTTTAACCTTAAACCTCACCTTAAACCCAACTCTAACCATAACCCTAATCCTAACCCTAACCTGAAACCTAAATCTAACCCTAATCCTAAGCCTAACCCTAAACCTAACCCTGAACCCTAACGCTAACCCTAACCCAAACCCTCACCGTAACCCTAACCCTAACTCTAACCCTAACCCTAACCCTAACTCTACCCCTAACTTTAACCCTAACCCTAACCGTAAATGCAATCGATTCTAACTGTAACCCTAACCTTAACCTTAAAGGCACTCTAACACTAGCCGAAACCCTAACCCTGACCCTAACCGTAATCCTAACCCTAAACCCTAACCCTAACCCAAACCCTATCTGTAACCCTAATCCTAAATTTCACCTTAACCCTAACCCTAAACCCGAACCCTAACCCTAAACCAAACCCTAAACCTAACCCTAACCCTTACTGTAACACTAACCCTAACACTTCCCCTAAAGGCACTCTTACCCTAACCCTAAACCTAAACCTCACCCTAACACAGACCGTAACCGTAAACCCTAAGCCCGACATGCACTCGATTCTAACTCTAACCCTAAACCTACCCTTAAATGCACTCTAACCCTAACCCTAACACTAACACAAAACCTAAACCTAAACCCTAACCCTAACACTAAAGCAAACCCTGACCGTAACCCTAACCCTAACCCTAACCCTATACCAAACCCTAACCCTGACCCTAACCCCAAATGCATTATGAACCTAACCCTAACCTTACCCTAACCCTAAACTTAACCCTAAACCTAAACCTAACCCTAACACTAAACCTAGCCCTAACCCTAACCCTAAATATAACCCTCAATTCTAACCCTAAACTTAACAGTACATGCACTCGATTCTAACCCTAACCCTAAAGCTAACACTAACCCTTATCTTAATGTTGACGCTAAACTTAACCCTAACCCTAAATGCACTCGATTCTAACCCTAACCCTAAACCGAACCCTAAATGCACTCTAAGACTTACTCAAATCCTAACCCTAACCCAAAGCATAACCCTCACCCTAAACACTAACCCTAACCCTAATCCTAACTGTGACCCTAACCCTAACCCTAAACCTAACCATAACCTTAACCCTAACGATAACCCTTACCCTAACCCTAAATGCACTCCCTTCTAACCCTAACACTAAGCCTGACCCTAAATGCACTCTAACTCTAACCCTAAACCTAACCTTAAACCTAAATCTAACCATAACCCTAATCCTAACCTTAACCTGAAACCTAAATCTAACCCGAATCCTAACCATAACCCTAAACCTAACCCTGAACCCTAACGCTAACCCTAACCCAAACCCTCACCGTAACCCTAACCCTAACTCTAACCCTAACCCTAACCCTAACTCTACCCCTAACTTTAACCCTAACCCAAACCCTAAATGCAATCCATTCTTACTGTAACCTTAACCTTAACCTTAAAGGCACTCTAACACTAGCCGAAACCCTAACCCTGACCCTAACCGTAATCCTAACCCTAAACGCTAACCCTAACCCAAACCCTAGCTGTAACCCTAATCCTAAATTTAACCTTAACCCTAACCCTAAACCCGAACCCTAACCCTAAACCAAAACCTAAACCTAACCCTAACCCTTACTGTAACACTAACCCTAACACTACCCCTAAATGCACTCTTACCCTAACCCTAAACCTAAACCTCACCCTAACCCAAACCGTAACCCTAAACCCTAACCCCGAAATGCATTCGATTCTAACTCTAACCCTAAACCTACCCTTAAATGCACTCTAACCCTAACCCTAACCCTAACCCTAAATCTAACCCTAAACCCTAACCCTAACCCTAAACCAAACTCTGACCCTAACCCTAACCCTAACCCTAACCTTATACCAAACCCTAACACTAACCCTAACCCTAAATGCACTATGAACCTAACCCTAACCTTACCCCAACCCTAAACTTAACCCTAAACCTAACCCTAACCCTAACGATAACCCTAACCCTAATCCTAAACCCTAACGCTAACACTATTCCAAACCCTAACCCTAAGCACTTACCCTTACCCTGAATGCACTCGATTCTAACCCTAACCCTAAACCTACCCTTAAATGCACTCTAACCCTAACTCTAACGTTAATCCAAATTCTAACCTTAACCCTAACCCTATCCCTAACTGTAACCCTAATACTAACCCTACACCTCACCGTAACCTAAACCCTAATGATAATCCTAAACCTAATACTAAATGCGCTCGATTGTAAACCTAACCCTAACCCTCGATTATAATGCTAACTGTAACCCTTACCATAACCCTAAACCTAAATCTAACCCTACCCGTAACCCTAAACATAACCCTACACCTAATCCTAACCCCAAATCGATTCTAACCCTAACCCTAACCCTAACACTAAAACTAACCCTGAACTCTAACCCTAACCCTAACCCAAACCCTCAGAGTAACCCTAACACTAACTCTAACCCTAACCTTACTCCTAACTTTAACCCTACCCCTAACCCTAAATGCGCTGGATTCTCACCGTAACCCTATCCCTAACCCTAAAGGCACGCTAACACTAGCCCAAACCATAACCCTAACCCTGACCCTAACCGAAACCCTCACGGTAACCCTAACCCTAACACTAAACCTAACCCTAACCCTAACCCTAAATATAACCCTCAATTCTAACCCTAAACTTAACAGTACATGCACTCGATTCTAACCCTAACCCTAATCCTAACCCTAACCCTAAAACTAACCCTGAACCCTAACCCTAACCCTAACCCAAACCCTCACAGTAACCTTAACACTAACTCTAACCCTAACCTTACTCCTAACTTTAACCCTAACCCTAACCCTACATGCACTCGATTCTAACCGTAACCTAACCCAACCCTAAAGGCACGCTAACACTAGCCCACACCATAACCCTAACCCTAACCCTAACCGAAACCCTAACCGTAACCCTAACCCTGACACTAAGCCTAACCCTAACCCTAACCCTAAATATAACCCTCAATTCTAACCCTAAACTTAACAGTACTTGCACTCGATTCTAACCCTAACCCTAATCCTAACCCTAAATGCACTCTAACTCTAACCCTAAACCTAACCTTAAACCTAACTCTAACCATAACCCTAATCCTAACCCTAACCTGAAACCTAAATTTAGCCCTAATCCTAACCCTAACCCTAACCCTAACCCTAACTTTAACCCTAACCCTAACCTTAACCCTAACCCTAACCCTAACCTTAACCCTAAATCCTAACCCCAAATCGCTTCTAACCCTAACCCTAACCCTAACCCTAAAACTAACCCTGAACTCTAACCCTAACCCCAACCCAAACCATCACAGTAACCCTAACACTCACTCTAACCCTAACCCTACTCTTAACTTTAACCCTAACGCTAACCCTAAATGCACTCGATTCTAACCGTAACCCTAACCCTACCCCTAAAGGCACGCTAACACTAGCCCAAACCATAACCCTAACCCTAACCCTAACTGAAACCCTAACCGTAACCCTAACCCTAACACTAAACCTAACCCTAAATATAACCCTGAATTCTAACCCTAAACTTAACAGTACATGCACTCGATTCTAACCCTAACCCTAAAGCTAACACTAACCCTTATCTTAATGTTGACGCTAAACTTAACCCTAACCCTAAATGCACTCGATTCTAACCCTAACCCTAAACCGAAGCCTAAATGCACTCTAAGACTCACCCAAATCCTAACCGTAACCCAAAGCATAACCCTCACCCTAAACACTAACGCTAACCCTAATCCTAACTGTGACCCTAACTCTAACCCTAAACCTAACCATAACCTTAACCCTAACGATAACCCTTACCCTAACCCTAAATGCACTCCCTTCTAACCCTAACACTAATCCTGACCCTAAATGCACTCTAACTTTAACCCTAAACCTCACCTTAAATCCAACTCTAACCATAACCCTAATCCTAACCCTAACCTGAAACCTAAATCTAACCCTAATCCTAACCCTAACCCTAAACCTAACCCTGAACCCTAACGCTAACCCTAACCCTAACCCTAACCCTATCTGTAACTCTAATCCTAAATTTAACCTTAACCCTAACCCTAAACCCGAACCCTAACCGGAAACCAAACCGTAAACCTAACCCTAACCCTTACTGTCACACTAACCCTAACACTACCCCTAAATGCACTCTTACCCTAACCCTAAACCTAAACGTCAACCTAACCCAAACCGTAACCCTAAACCCTAACCCCGACATGCAATCGATTCTAACTCTAACCCTAAACCTACCCTTAAATGCACTCTAAACCTAACCCTAACCCTAACCCTAAACCCTAAGCCTAACAATAAACCAAACCCTGACCATAACCCTACCCCTAACCCTAAACTTATACCAAACCCTAACCCTAACCCTAACCCTAAATGCACTATGAACCTAACCCTAACCTTACCCCAACCCTAAACTTAACCCTAAACCTAACCCTAACCCTAAAGCTAAGCCTAACCCTAACCCTAAATCCTAACGCTAACACTAACCGAAACCCTCACCCTAAACACTTACCCTTACCCTGAATGCACTCAATTCTAACCCTAATCCTAAACCTACCCTTAAATGCACACTAACCCTAAATCTAACGCTAATCCAAACCCTAACCTTAACACTAACCCTATCCCTAACTGTAACCCTAATCCTAACCCTACCCCTAACCGTAAGCTAAACCCTAAGGATAATCCTAAACCTAATACTAAATGCGCTCGATTGTAACCCTAAATCTAACCCTCGATTATAATGCTAACTGTAACACTTACCATAACCCTAAACCTAAATCGAACCCTACCCGTAACCCTAAACATAACCCTACACCTAATCCTAACCCCAAATCGATTCTAACCCTAAACCTAATCCTAACCCTAAATATAACCCTCAATTCTAACCCTAAACTTAACAGTACATGCATTCGATTCTAACCCTAACCCTAATCCTTACTCTAACCCTAAAACTAACCCTGAACCCTAACCCTAACCCTGACCCAAACCCTCACAGTAACCCTAACACTAACTCTGACCCTAACCTTACTCCTAACTTTAACCCTAACCCTAACCCTAAATGCACTCGATTCTAACCGTAACCGTAACCCTAACCCTAAAGGTGCGCTAACACTAGCCCAAACCATAACCCTAACCCTAACCCTAACTGACACCCTAACGATAACCCTAACCCTAACACTAAACCTAACCCTAACCCTAACCCTAAATATAACCCTCAATTCTAACCCTCAACTTAACAGTACATGCACTGGATTCTAACCCTAACCCTAAAGCTAACACTAACCCTTATCTTAATGTTGATGCTAAACTTAACCCTAACCCTAAATGCACTCGAGTCTAACCCTAACCCTAAACCGAACCCTAAATGCACTCTAAGACTAACCCAAATCCTAACCGTAACCCAAAGCATAACCCTCACCCTAAACACTAACGCTAACCCTAATCCTAACTGTGACCCTAACCCTAACCCTAAACCTAACCATAACCTTAACCCTAACGATAACCCTTACCCTAACCCTAAATGCACTCCCTTCTAACCCTAACACTAATCCTGACCCTAAATGCACTCTAACTTTAACCCTAAACCTCACCTTAAACCCAACTCTAACCATAACCCTAATCCTAACCCTAACCTGAAACCTAAATCTAACCCTAATCCTAACCCTAGCCCTAAACCTAACCCTGAACCCTAACGCTAACCCTAACCCAAACCCTCACCGTAACCCTAACCCTAACTCTAACCCTAACCCTAACCCTAACTCTACCCCTAACTTTAACCCTAACCCTAACCCTAAATGCAATCGATTCTAACTGTAACCCTAACCTTTACCTTAAAGGAACTCTAACACTAGTCGAAACCCTAAACCTGACCCTAACCGTAATACTAACCCTAAACCCTAACCCTAACCCAAACCCTATCTGTAACCCTAATCCTAAATTTCACCTTAACCCGAATCCTAAACCCGAACCCTAACCCTAAACCAAACCCTAAACCTAACCCTAACCCTTACTGTAACACTAACCCTAACACTTCCCCTAAAGGCACTCTTACCCTAACCCTAAACCTAAACCTCACCCTAACACAGACCGTAACCGTAAACCCTAAGCCCGACATGCACTCGATTCTAACTCTAACCCTAAACCTACCCTTAAATGCACTCTAACCCTAACCCTAACACTAACACAAAACCTAAACCTAAACCCTAACCCTAACACTAAAGCAAACCCTGACCGTAACCCTAACCCTAACCCTAACCCTATACCAAACCCTAACCCTGACCCTAACCCCAAATGCACTATGAACCTAACCCTAACCTTACCCTAACCCTAAACTTAACCCTAAACCTAAACCTAACTCTAACACTAAACCTAGCCCTAACCCTCACCCTAAATATAACCCTCAATTCTAACCCTAAACTTAACAGTACGTGCACTCAATTATAACCCTAACCCTAACCCTAACGCTAACTCTAAAACTAACCCTGAACCCTAACACTAACCCTGACCCAAACCCTCACAGTAATCCTAACACTAACTCTGACCCTAACCTTACTCCTAACTTTAACCCTAACCCTAACCCTAAATGCACTCGATTCTAACCGTAACCCAAACCCTAACCCTAAAGGCACGCTAACACTAGCCCAATCCATAACCCTAACCCTAACCCTAACTGAAACCCTAACCGTAACCCTAACCCTAACCCTAAACTTATACCAAACCCTAACCCTAACCCTAACCCTAAATGCACTCTGAACCTAACCCTAACCTTACCCCAACCCTAAACTTAACCCTAAACCTAACCCTAACCCTAACGCTAACCCTAACCCTAACCCTAAACCCTAACGCTAACACTAACCGAAACCCTCACCCTAAACACTTACCCTTACCTTGAATGCACTCGATTCTAACCCTAACCCTAAACCTACCCTTAAATGCACTCTAACCCTAACTCTAACGCTAATCCAAACCCTAACCTTAACCCTAACCCTATACCTAACTGTAACCCTAATACTAACCCTACCCCTAACCGTAACCTAAACCCTAATGATAATCCTAAACTTAATACTAAATGTGCCCGATTGTAACCCTAACCCTAACCCTCGATTATAATGCTAACTGTAACCCTTACCATAACCCTAAATCTAAATCTAACCCTACCCGTAACCCTAAACATAACCCTACACCTAATCCTAACCCCAAATCGATTCTAACCCTAAACCTAACCCTAACCCTAAATATAACCCTCAATTCTAACCCTAAACTTAACAGTACATGCACTCGATTCTAACCCTAACCCTAATCCTAACCCTAAAACTAACCCTGAACTCTAACCCTAACCCTAACCCAAATCCTCACAGTAACCCTAACACTCACTCTAACCCTAACCCTACTCTTAACTTTAACCCTAACGCTAACCCTAAATGCACTCGATTCTAACCGTAACCCTAACCCTACCCCTAACGGCACGCTAACACTAGCCCAAACCATAACCCTAACCCTAACCCTAACTGAAACCCTAACCGTAACCCTAACCCTAACACTAAACCTAACCCTAAATATAACCCTGAATTCTAACCCTAAACTTAACAGTACATGCACTCGATTCTAACCCTAACCCTAAAGCTAACACTAACCCTTATCTTAATGTTGAGGCTAAACTTAACCCTAACCCTAAATGCACTCGATTCTAACCCTAACCCTAAACCGAACCCTAAATGCACTCTAAGACTCACCCAAATCCTAACCGTAACCCAAAGCATAACCCTCACCCTAAACACTAACGCTAACCCTAATCCTAACTGTGACACTAACCCTAACCCTAAACCTAACCATAACCTTAACCCTAACGATAACCCTTACCCTAACCCTAAATGCACTCCCTTCTAACCCTAACACTAATCCTGACCCTAAATGCACTCTAACTTTAACCCTAAACCTCACATTAAACCCAACTCTAACCATAACCCTAATCCTAACCCTAACCTGAAACCTAAATCTAACCCTAATCCTAACCCTAACCCTAAACCTAACCCTGAATCCTAACGCTAACCCAAACCCAAACCCTCACTGTAACCCTAACGCTAACTCTAACCCTAACCCTAACCCTAACTCTACCCCTAACTTTAATCCTAACCCTAACCCTAAATGCAATCGATTCTAACTGTAACCCTAACCTTAACCTTAAAGGAACTCTAACACTAGCCGAAACCCTAAACCTGACCCTAACCGTAATAGTAACCCTAAACCCTAACCCTAACCCAAACCCTATCTGTAACCCTAATCCTAAATTTAACCTTAACCCTAACCCGAAACCCGAACCCTAACCCGAAACCAAACCGTAAACCTAACCCTAACCCTTACTGTCACACTAACCCTAACACTACCCCTAAATGCACTCTTACCCTAACCCTAAACCTAAACGTCAACCTAACCCAAACCGTAACCCTAAACCCTAACCCCGACATGCAATCGATTCTAACTCTAACCCTAAACCTACCCTTAAATGCACTCTAAACCTAACCCTAACCCTAACCCTAAACCCTAACCCTAACAATAAACCAAACCCTGACCATAACCCTAACCCTAACCCTAAACTTATACCAAACCCTAACCCTAACCCTAACCCTAAATGCACTATGAACCTAACCCTAACCTTACCCCAACCCTAAACTTAACCCTAAACCTAACCCTAACCCTAACGCTAACCCTAACCCTAACCCTAAACCCTAACGCTAACACTAACCGAAACCCTCACTCTAAACACTTAGCCTTACCCTGAATGCACTCGATTCTAAACCTAATCCTAAACCTACCCTTAAATGCACACTAACCCTAAATCTAACGCTAATCCAAACCCTAACCTTAACACTAACCCTATCCCTAACTGTAACCCTAATCCTAACCCTACCCCTAACCGTAACCTAAACCCTAAGGATAATCCTAAACCTAATACTAAATGCGCTCGATTGTAACCCTAAATCTAACCCTCGATTATAATGCTAACTGTAACCCTTACCATAACTCTAAACCTAAATCGAACCCTACCCGTAACCCTAAACATAACCCTACACCTAATCCTAACCCCAAATCGATTCTAACCCTAAACCTAACCCTAACCCTAAATATAACCCTCAATTCTAACCCTAAACTTAACAGTACATGCATTCGATTCTAACCCTAACCCTAATCCTTACTCTAACCCTAAAACTAACCCTGAACCCTAACCCTAACCCTAACCCAAACCCTCACAGTAACCCTAACACTAACTCTAACCCTAACCTTACTTCTAACTTTAACCCTAACCCTAACCCTACATGCACTCGATTCTAACCGTAACCCTAACCCAACCCTAAAGGCACGCTAACAATAGCCCAAACCATAACCCTAACCCTAACCCTAACCGAAACCCTAACCGTAACCCTAACCCTAACACTAAACCTAACCCTAACCCTAACCCTAAATATAACCGTCAATTCTAACCCTAAACTTAACAGTACATGCACTCGATTCTAACCCCAACCCTAAAGTTAACACTTACCCTTATCTTAATGTTGACGGTAAACTTAACCCTAACCCTACATGCACTCGATTCTAACCCTAACCCTAAACCGAACCCTAAATACACTCTAAGAATAACCCAAATCCTAACCCTAACCCAAAGCATAACCCTAACCCTATACCCTAACCCTAACCCTAATCATAACTGTGACCCTAACCCTAACCTTAAACCTAACCATTACCTTAACCCTAACGATAACCCTTACCCTAACCCTAAATGCACTCCCTTCTAACCCTAACACTAATCCTGACCTTAAATGCACTCTAACTCTAACCCTAAACCTAACCTTAAACCTAACTCTAAGCATAACCCTAATACTAACCCTAACCTGAAACCTAAATTTAGCCCTAATCCTAACCCTAACCCTAACCCTAACCCTAACTTTAACCCTAACCCTAACCCTAACCCTAAATCCTAACCCCAAATCGATTCTAACCCTAACCCTAACCCTAACCCTAAAACTAACCCTGAACCCTAACCCTAACCGTGACCCAAACCCTCACAGTAACCCTAACACTAACTCTGACCCTAACCTTACTCCTAACTTTAACCCTAACCCTAACCCTAAATGCACTCGATTCTAACCGTAACCGTAACCCTATCCCTAAAGGTGCGCTAACACTAGCCCAAACCATAACCCTAACCCTAACCCTAACTGACACCCTAACCATAACCCTAACCCTAACACTAAACCTAACCCTAACCCTAACCCTAAATAAAACCCTCAATTCTAACCCTCAACTTAACAGTACATGCACTGGATTCTAACCCTAACCCTAAAGCTAACACTAACCCTTATCTTAATGTTGACGCTAAACTTAACCCTAACCCTAAATGCACTCGATTCTAACCCTAACCCTAAACCGAACCCTAAATGCACTCTAAGACTAACCCAGATACTAAACGTAACCCAAAGCATAACCCTCACCCTCAACACTAACCCTAACCCTAATCCTAACTGTGACCCTAACCCTAACCCTAAACCTAACCATAACCTTAACCCTAACGATAACCCTTACCCTAACCCTAAATGCACTCCCTTCTAACCCTAACACTAATCCTGACCCTAAATGCACTCTAACTTTAACCCTAAACCTCACCTTAAACCCAACTCTAACCATAACCCTAATCCTAACCCTAACCTGAAACCTAAATCTAACCCTAATCCTAACCCTAACCCTAAACCTAACCCTGAACCCTAACGCTAACCCTAAACCAAACCCTCACCGTAACCCTAACCCTAACTCTAACCCTAACCCTAACCCTAACTCTACCCCTAACTTTAACCCTAACCCTAACCCTAAATGCAATCGATTCTAACTGTAACCCTAACCTTAACCTTAAAGGCACTCTAACACTAGCCGAAACCCTAACCCTGACCCTAACCGTAATCCTAACCCTAAACCCTAACCCTAACCCAAACCCTATCTGTAACCCTAATCCTAAATTTCACCTTAACCCTAACCCTAAACACGAACCCTAACCCTAAACCAAACCCTAAACCTAACCCTAACCCTTACTGTAACACTAACCCTAACACTTCCCCTAAAGGCGCTCTTACCCTAACCCTAAACCTAAACCTCACCCTAACACAGACCGTAACCGTAAACCCTAAGCCCGACATGCACTCGATTCTACCTCTAACCCTAAGCCTACCCTTAAATGCACTCTAACCCTAACCCTAACACTAACACAAAACCTAACCCTAAACCCTAACCCTAACACTAAAGCAAACCCTGACCGTAACCCTAACCCTAACCGTAACCCTATACCAAACCCTAACCCTGACCCTAACCCCAAATGCACTATGAACCTAACCCTAACCTTAGCCTAACCCTAAACTTAAACCTAAACCTAACCCTAACCCTAACACTAAACCTAGCCCTAACCCTAACCCTAAATATAACCCTCAATTCTAACCCTCAACTTAACAGTACATGCACTCGATTATAACCCTAACCCTAACCCTAACCCTAAAACTAACCCTGAACCCTAACCCTAACCCTGACCCAAACCCTCACAGTAACCCTAACACTAAATATGACCCTAACCTTAATCCTAACTTTAACCCTAACCCTAACCCTGAATGCACTCGATTCTAACCGTAACCCTAACCCTAACCCTAAAGGCACGCTAACACTAGCCCAAACCATAACCCTAACACTAACCCTAACTGAAACCCTAACCGTAACCCTAACCCTAACCCTAAACTTATACCAAACCCTAACCCTAACCCTAAATGCACTCTGAACCTAACCCTAACCTTACCCCAACCCTAAACTTAACCCTAAACCTAACCCTAACCCTAACGCTAACCCTAACCCTAACCCTAAACCCTAACGCTAACACTAACCGAAACCCTCACCCTAAACACTTACCCTTACCTTGAATGCACTCGATTCAAACCCTAACCCTAAACCTACCCTTAAATGCACTCTAACCCTAACTCTAACGCTAATCCAAACCCTAACCTTAACCCTAACCCTATACCTAACTGTAACCCTAATACTAACCCTACCCCTAACCGTAACCTAAACCCTAATGATAATCCTAAACCTAATACTAAATGTGCCCGATTGTAACCCTAACCCTAACCCTCGATTATAATGCTAACTGTAACCCTTACCATAACCCTAAATCTAAATCTAACCCTACCCGTAACCCTAAACATAACCCTACACCTAATCCTAACCCTAAATCGATTCTAACCCTAACCCTAACCCTAACCCTAAAACTAACCCTGAACTCTAACCCTAACCCTAACCCAAACCCTCACAGTAACCCTAACACTAACTCCAACCCTAACCTTACTCCTAACTTTAACCCTAACCCTAACCCTAAATGCATTCGATTCTAACGGTAACCCTAACCCTAACCCTAAAGGCACGCTAACACTAGCCCAAACCATAACCCTAACGCTGACCCTAACCGAAACCCTCACCGTAACCCTAACCCTAACACTAAACCTAACCCTAACCCTAACCCTAAATATAACCCTCAATTCTAACCCTAAACTTAACAGTACATGCATTCGATTCTAACCCTAACCCTAATCCTAACCCTAACCCTAAAACTAACCCTGAACCCTAACCATAACCCTAACCCAAACCCTCACAGTAACCCTAACACTAACTCTAACCCTAACCTTACTCCTAACTTTAACCCTAACCCTAACCCTACATGCACTCGATTCTAACCATAACCCTAACCCAACCCTTAAGGCACGCTAACACTAGTCCAAACCATAACCCTGACCATAACCCTAAAGGAAACCCTAACGGTAACCCTAACCCTCACCCTAACACTAAACCTAACCCTAAACCTAACCCTAAATATAACCCTCATATCTAACCCTCAACTTAACAGTACATGCACTCGATTCTATCCCTAACCCTAAAGCTAACACTTACCCTTATCTTAATGTTGACGGTAAACTTAACCCTAACCCTAAATGCACTCGATTCTAACCCTAACCCTAAACCGAACCCTAAAGACACTCTAAGAATAACCCAAATCCTAACGCTAACACAAAGCATAACCCTAACCCTAAACCCTAACCCTAACCCTAATCATAACTGTGACCCTAACCCTAACCCTAAACCTAACCATAACCTTAACCCTCACCATAACCCTTACCCTAACCCTAAATGCACTCCCTTCTAACACTAACACTAATCCTGACCCTAAATGCACTCTAACTCTAACCCTAAACCTAACCTTAAACCTAACTCTAACCATAACCCTAATCCTAACCCTAACCTGAAACCTAAATTTAGCCCTAATCCTAACCCTAACCCTAACCCTAACTTTAACCCTAACCCTAACCCTAACCCTAACCCTAAATCCTAACCCCAAATCGATTCTAACCCTAACCCTAACCCTAACCCTAAAACTAACCCTGAACTCAAACCCTAACCCCAACCCAAACCATCACAGTAACCCTAACACTAACTCTAACCCTAACCCTACTCTTAACTTTAACCCTAACGCTAACCCTAAATGCACTCGATTCTAACCGTAACCGTAACCCTAACCCTAAAGGCACGCTAACACTAGCCCAAACCATAACCCTAACCCTAACTCTAACTGAAACCCTAACCGTAACCCTAACCCTAACACTAAACCTAACCCTAAATATAACCCTCAATTCTAACCCTAAACTTAACAGTATATGCACTAGATTCTAACCCTAACCCTAACCCTAACCCTAAAACTAACCCTGAACCCTAACCCTAACCCTGACCCAAACCCTCACAGTAACCCTAACACTAACTCTGACCCTAACCTTACTCCTAACTTTAACCCTAACCCTAACCCTAAATGCACTCGATTCTAACCGTAACCGTAACCCTAACCCTAAAGGTGCGCTAACACTAGCCCAAACCATAACCCTAACCCTAACCCTAACTGACACCCTAACCGTAACCCTATCCCTAACACTAAACCTAACCCTAACTCTAACCCTAAATATAACCCTCAATTCTAACCCTAAACTTAACAGTACATGCACTCGATTCTAACCCTAACCCTAAAGCTAACACTAACCCTTATCTTAATGTTGATGCTAAACTTAACCCTAACCCTAAATGCACTCAATTCTAACCCTAACCCTAAACCGAACCCTAAATGCACTCTAAGACTAACCCAAATCCTAACCCTAACCCAAAGCATAACCCTCACCCTAAACACTATCCCTCACCCTAATCCTAACTGTGACCCTAACCCTAACCCTAAACCTAACCATAACCTTAACCCTAACGATAACCCTTACCCTAACCCTAAATGCACTCCCTTCTAACCCTAACACTAATCCTGACCCTAAATGCACTCTAACTTTAACCCTAAACCTCACCTTAAATCCAACTCTAACCATAACCCTAATCCTAACCCTAACCTGAAACCTAAATCTAACCCTAATCCTAACCCTAACCCTAAACCTAACCCTGAACCCTAACGCTAACCCTAACCCAAACCCTCACCGTAACCCTAACCCTAACTCTAACCCTAACCCTAACCCTAACTCTACCCCTAACTTTAACCCTAACCCTAACCCTAAATGCAATCGATTCTAACTGTAACCCTAACCTTAACCTTAAAGGAACTCTAACACTAGCCGAAACCCTAAACCTGACCCTAACCGTAATACTAACCCTAAACCCTAACCCTAACCCAAACCCTATCTGTAACCCTAATCCTAAATTTAACCTTAACCCTAACCCGAAACCAAACCCTAAACCTAACCCTACCCCTTACTGTAACACTAACCCTAACACTACCCCTAAATGCACTCTTACCCTAACCCTAAACCTAAACGTCAACCTAACCCAAACCGTAACCCTAAACCCTAACCCCGACATGCAATCGATTCTAACTCTCACCCTAAACCTACCCTTAAATGCACTCTAAACCTAACCCTAACCCTAACCCTAAACCCTAACCCTACCAATAAACCAAACCCTGACCATAACCCTAACCCTAACCCTAAACTTATACCAAACCCTAACCCTAACCCTAACCCTAAATGCACTATGAACCTAACCCTAACCTTACCCCGACCCTAAACTTAACCCTAAACCTAACCCTAACCCTAACGCTAACCCTAACCCTAACCCTAAACCCTAACACTAACCGAAACCCTAACCCTAAACACTTACCCATACCCTGAATGCACTCGATTCTAACCCTAACCCTAAACCTACCCTTAAATGCACTCTAACCCTAACTCTAACGCTAATCCAAACCCTAACCTTAACACTAACCCTATACCTAACTGTAACCCTAATCCTAACCCTACCCCTAACCGTAACCTAAACCCTAATGATAATCCTAAACCTAATACTAAATGCGCTCGATTGTAACCCTAAATCTAACCCTCGATTATAATGCTAACTGTAACCCTTACCATAACCCTAAACCTAAATCGAACCCTACCCGTAACCCTAAACATAACCCTACACCTAATCCTAACCCCAAATCGATTCTAACCCTAACCCTAACCCTAAAACTAACCCTGAACTCTAACACTAACCCTAACCCAAAACCTCACAGTTACCCTAAAACTAACTCCAACCCTAACCTTACTCCTAACTTTAACCCTAACCCTAACTCTAAATGCATTCGATTCTAACGGTAACCCTAACCCTAAACCTAAAGGCACGCTAACACTAGCCCAAACCATAACCCTAACCCTGACCCTAATCGAAAAGCTCACCGTAACCCTAACCCTAACACTAAACCTAACCCTAAACCTAACCCTAAATATAACCCTCATATCTAACCCTCAACTTAACAGTACATGCACTCGATTCTATCCCTAACCCTAAAGCTAACACTTACCCTTATCTTAATGTTGACGGTAAACTTAACCCTAACCCTAAATGCACTCGATTCTAACCCTAACCCTAAACCGAACCCTAAATACACTCTAAGAATAACCCAAATCCTAACGCTAACACAAAGCATAACCCTAACCCTAAACCCTAACCCTAACCCTAATCATAACTGTGACCCTAACCCTAACCCTAAACCTAACCATAACCTTAACCCTCACGATAACCCTTACCCTAACCCTAAATGCACTCCCTTTTAACACTAACACTAATCCTGACCCTAAATGCACTCTAACTCTAACCCTAAACCTAACCTTAAACCTAACTCTAACCATAACCCTAATCCTAACCCTAACCTGAAACCTAAATTTAGCTCTAATCCTAACCCTAACCCTAACCCTAACTTTAACCCTAACCCTAACCCTAACCCTAACCCTAAATCCTAACCCCAAATCGATTCTAACCCTAACCCTAACCCTAACCCTAAAACTAACCCTGAACTCAAACCCTAACCCCAACCCAAACCATCACAGTAACCCTAACACTAACTCTAACCCTAACCCTACTCTTAACTTTAACCCTAACGCTAACCCTAAATGCACTCGATTCTAACCGTAACCGTAACCCTAACCCTAAAGGCACGCTAACACTAGCCCAAACCATAACCCTAACCCTAACTCTAACTGAAACCCTAACCTTAACCCTAACCCTAACACTAAACCTAACCCTAAATAAAACCCTCAATTCTAACCCTAAACTTAACAGTATATGCACTAGATTCTAACCCTAACCCTAACCCTAACCCTAAAACTAACCCTGAACCCTAACCCTAACCCTGACCCAAACCCTCACAGTAACCCTAACACTAACTCTGACCCTAACCTTACTCCTAACTTTAACCCTAAGCCTAACCCTAAATGCACTCGATTCTAACCGTAACCGTAACCCTAACCCTAAAGGTGCGCTAACACTAGCCCAAACCATAACCCTAACCCTAACCCTAACTGACACCCTAACCGTAACCCTAACCCTAACACTAAACCTAACCCTAACTCTAACCCTAAATATAACCCTCAATTCTAACCCTAAACTTAACAGTACATGCACTCGATTCTAGCCCTAACCCTAAAGCTAACACTAACCCTTATCTTAATGTTGATGCTAAACTTAACCCTAACCCTAAATGCACTCAATTCTAACCCTAACCCTAAACCGAACCCTAAATGCACTCTAAGACTAACCCAAATCCTAACCCTAACCCAAAGCATAACCCTCACCCTAAACACTAACGCTAACCCTAATCCTAACTGTGACCCTAACCCTAACCCTAAACCTAACCATAACCTTAACCCTAACGATAACCCTTACCCTAACCCTAAATGCACTCCCTTCTGACCCTAACACTAAGCCTGACCCTAAATGCACTCTAACTTTAACCCTAAACCTCACCTTAAATCCAACTCTAACCATAACCCTAATCCTAACCCTAACCTGAAACCTAAATCTAACCCTAATCCTAACCCTAACCCTAAACCTAACCCTGAACCCTAACGCTAACCCTAACCCAAACCCTCACCGTAACCCTAACCCTAACTCTAACCCTAACCCTAACCCTAACTCTACCCCTAACTTTAACCCTAACCCTAACCCTAAATGCAATCGATTCTAACTGTAACCCTAACCTTAACCTTAAAGGAACTCTAACACTAGCCGAAACCCTAAACCTGACCCTAACCGTAATACTAACCCTAAACCCTAACCCTAACCCAAACCCTATCTGTAACCCTAATCCTAAATTTCACCTTAACCCTAACCCGAAACCAAACCCTAAACCTAACCCTACCCCTTACTGTAACACTAACCCTAACACTACCCCTAAATGCACTCTTACCCTAACCCTAAACCTAAACGTCAACCTAACCCAAACCGTAACCCTAAACCCTAACCCCGACATGCAATCGATTCTAACTCTCACCCTAAACCTACCCTTAAATGCACTCTAAACCTAACCCTAACCCTAACCCTAAACCCTAACCCTAACAATAAACCAAACCCTGACCATAACCCTAACCCTAACCCTAAACTTATACCAAACCCTAACCCTAACCCTAACCCTAAATGCACTATGAACCTAACCCTAACCTTACCCCGACCCTAAACTTAACCCTAAACCTAACCCTAACCCTAACGCTAACCCTAACCCTAACCCTAAACCCTAACACTTACCGAAACCCTAACCCTAAACACTTACCCATACCCTGAATGCACTCGATTCTAACCCTAACCCTAAACCTACCCTTAAATGCACTCTAACCCTAACTCTAACGCTAATCCAAACCCTAACCTTAACACTAACCCTATACCTAACTGTAACCCTAATCCTAACCCTACCCCTAACCGTAACCTAAACCCTAATGATAATCCTAAACCTAATACTAAATGCGCTCGATTGTAACCCTAAATCTAACCCTCGATTATAATGCTAACTGTAACCCTTACCATAACCCTAAACCTAAATCGAACCCTACCCGTAACCCTAAACATAACCCTACACCTAATCCTAACCCCAAATCGATTCTAACCCTAACCCTAACCCTAACCCTAAAACTAACCCTGAACTCTAACCCTAACCCTAACCCAAAACCTCACAGTTACCCTAAAACTAACTCCAACCCTAACCTTACTCCTAACTTTAACCCTAACCCTAACTCTAAATGCATTCGATTCTAACGGTAACCCTAACCCTAAACCTAAAGGCACGCTAACACTAGCCCAAACCATAACCCTAACCCTGACCCTAATCGAAAAGCTCACCGTAACCCTAACCCTAACACTAAACCTAACCCTAACCCTAAGCCTAAATATAACCCTCAATTCTAACCCTAAACTTAACAGTACATGCATTCGATTCTAACCCTAACCTTAATCCTAACCCTAACCCTAAAACTAACCCTGAACTCTAACCCTAACCCTAACCCAAACCCTCACAGTAACCCTAACACTAACTCTAACCCTAACCTTACTCCTAACTTTAACCCTAACCCTAACCCTACATGCACTCGATTCTAACCGTAACCCTAACCCAACCCTAAAGGCACGCTAACACTAGCCCAAACCCTAACCCTAACCCTAACCCTAACCGAAACCCTAACCGTAACCCTAACCCCAACACTAAACCGAACCCTAACCCTAACCCTAAATATAACCCTCAATTCTAACCCTAAATTTAACAGTACATGCACTCGATTCTAACCCTAACCCTAACCCTAACCCTAAAACTAACCCTGAACCCTAACCCTAACCCTGACCCAAACCCTCACAGTAACCCTAACACTAACTCTGACCCTAACCTTACTCCTAACTTTAACCCTAACCCTAACCCTAATTGCACTCGATTCTAACCGTAACCCTAACCCTAACCCTAAAGGCACGCTAACACTAGCCCAAACCATAACCCTAACCCTAACCCTAACTGAAACCCTAACCGTAACCCTAACCCTAACACTAAACCTAACCCTAAATATAACCCTCAATTCTAACCCAAAACTTAACAGTACATGCACTCGATTATAACCCTAACCCTAACCCTAACCCTAACCCTAAAACTAACCCTGAACTCTAACCCTAACCCCAACCCAAACCCTCACAGTAACCTTAACACTAACTCTAACCCTAACCTTTCTCCTAACTTTACCCCTAACCCTAACCCTAAATGCACTCGATTCTAACCGTAACCCTAACCCTAACCCTAAAGGCACGCTAACACTAGCCCAAACCATAGCCCTAACCCTAACCCTAACTGAAACCCTAACCGTAACCCTAACCCTAACACTAAACCTAACCCTAACCCTAACCCTAAATATAACCCTCAATTCTAACCCTCAACTTAACAGTACATGCACTCGATTCTAACCCTAACCCTAAAGCTAACACTAACCCTTATCTTAATGTTGACGCTAAACTTAACCCTAACCCTAAATGCACTCGATTCTAACCCTAACCCTAAACCGAACCCTAAATGCACTCTAAGACTAACCCAGATACTAAACGTAACCCAAAGCATAACCCTCACCCTCAACACTAACCCTAACCCTAATCCTAACTGTGACCCTAACCCTAACCCTAAACCTAACCATAACCTTAACCCTAACGATAACCCTTACCCTAACCCTAAATGCACTCCCTTCTAACCCTAACACTAATCCTGACCCTAAATGCACTCTAACTTTAACCCTAAACCTCACCTTAAACCCAACTCTAACCATAACCCTAATCCTAACCCTAACCTGAAACCTAAATCTAACCCTAATCCTAACCCTAACCCTAAACCTAACCCTGAACCCTAACGCTAACCCTAACCCAAACCCTCACCGTAACCCTAACCCTAACTCTAACCCTAACCCTAACCCTAACTCTACCCCTAACATTAACCCTAACCCTAACCCTAAATGCAATCGATTCTAACTGTAACCCTAACCTTAACCTTAAAGGCACTCTAACACTAGCCGAAACCCTAACCCTGACCCTAACCGTAATCCTAACCCTAAACCCTAACCCTAACCCAAACCCTATCTGTAACCCTAATCCTAAATTTCACCTTAACCCTAACCCTAAACCCGAACCCTAACCCTAAACCAAACCCTAAACCTAACCCTAACCCTTACTGTAACACTAACCCTAACACTTCCCCTAAAGGCACTCTTACCCTAACCCTAAACCTAAACCTCACCCTAACACAGACCGTAACCGTAAACCCTAAGCCCGACATGCACTCGATTCTAACTCTAACCCTAAACCTACCCTTAAATGCACTCTAACCCTAACCCTAACACTAACACAAAACCTAAACCTAAACCTTAACCCTAACACTAAAGCAAACCCTGACCGTAACCCTAACCCTAACCCTAACCCTATACCAAACCCTAACCCTGACCCTAACCCCAAATGCACTATGAACCTAACCCTAACCTTACCCTAACCCTAAACTTAACCCTAAACCTAAACCTAACCCTAACACTAAACCTAGCCTTAACCCTAACCCTAAATATAACCCTCAATTCTAACCCTAAACTTAACACTACATGCACTCGATTCTAACCCTAACCCTAACCCTAACCCTAAAGGCACGCTAACACTAGCCCAAACCATAACCCTAACCCTAACCCTAACTGAAACCCTAACCGTAACCCTAACCCTAACCCTAAACTTATACCAAACCCTAACCCTAACCCTAAACCTAAATGCACTCTGAACCTAACCCTAACCTTACCCCAACCCTAAACTTGACCCTAAACCTAACCCTAACCCTAACGCTAACCCTAACCCTAACCCTAAACCCTAACGCTAACACTAACCGAAACCCTCACCCTAAACACTTACCCTTACCTTGAATGCACTCGATTCTAACCCTAACCCTAAACCTACCCTTAAATGCACTCTAACCCTAACTCTAACGCTAATCCAAACCCTAACCTTAACCCTAACCCTATACCTAACTGTAACCCTAATACTAACCCTACCCCTAACCGTAACCTAAACCCTAATGATAATCCTAAACCTAATACTAAATGTGCCCGATTGTAACCCTAACCCTAACCCTCGATTATAATGCTAACTGTAACCCTTACCATAACCCTAAATCTAAATCTAACCCTACCCGTAACCCTAAACATAACCCTACACCTAATCCTAACCCCAAATCGATTCTAACCCTAACCCTAACCCTAACCCTAAAACTAACCCTGAACTCTAACCCTAACCCTAACCCAAACCCTCACAGTAACCCTAACACTAACTCCAACCCTAACCTTACTACTAACTTTAACCCTAACCGTAACCCTAAATGCATTCGATTCTAACGGTAACCCTAACCCTAACCCTAAAGGCACGCTAACACTAGCCCAAACCATAACCCTAACCCTGACCCTAACCGAAACCCTCACCGTAACCCTAACCCTAACACTAAACCTAACCCTAACCCTAACCCTAAATATAACCCTCAATTCTAACCCTAAACTTAACAGTACATGCATTCGATTCTAACCCTAACCCTAATCCTAACCCTAACCCTAAAACTAACCCTGAACCCTAACCATAACCCTAACCCAAACCCTCACAGTAACCCTAACACTAACTCTAACCCTAACTTTACTCCTAACTTTAACCCTAACCCTAACAATACATGCACTCGATTCTAACCATAACCCTAACCCAACCCTAAAGGCACGCTAACACTAGTCCAAACCATAACCCTGACCCTAACCCTAAAGGAAACCCTAACGGTAACCCTAACCCTCACCCTAACACTAAACCTCACCCTAAACCTAACCCTAAATATAACCCTCATATCCAACCCTCAACTTAACAGTACATGCACTCGATTCTAACCCTAACCCTAAAGCTAACACTTACCCTTATCTTAATGTTGACGGTAAACTTAACCCTAACCCTAAATGCACTCGATTCTAACCCTAACCCTAAACCGAACCCTAAATACACTCTAAGAATAACCCAAATCCTAACGCTAACACAAAGCATAACCCTAACCCTAAACCCTAACCCTAACCCTAATCATAACTGTGACCCTAACCCTAACCCTAAACCTAACCATAACCTTAACCCTCACCATAACCCTTACCCTAACCCTAAATGCACTCCCTTCTAACACTAACACTAATCCTGACCCTAAATGCACTCTAACTCTAACCCTAAACCTAACCTTAAACCTAACTCTAACCATAACCCTAATCCTAACCCTAACCTGAAACCTAAATTTAGCCCTAATCCTAACCCTAACCCTAACCCTAACTTTAACCCTAACCCTAACCCTAACCCTAACCCTAAATCCTAACCCCAAATCGATTCTAACCCTAACCCTAACCCTAACCCTAAAACTAACCCTGAACTCAAACCCTAACCCCAACCCAAACCATCACAGTAACCCTAACACTAACTCTAACCCTAACCCTACTCTTAACTTTAACCCTAACGCTAACCCTAAATGCACTCGATTCTAACCGTAACCGTAACCCTAACCCTAAAGGCACGCTAACACTAGCCCAAACCATAACCCTAACCCTAACTCTAACTGAAACCCTAACCGTAACCCTAACCCTAACACTAAACCTAACCCTAAATAAAACCCTCAATTCTAACCCTAAACTTAACAGTATATGCACTAGATTCTAACCCTAACCCTAACCCTAACCCTAAAACTAACCCTGAACCCTAACCCTAACCCTGAACCAAACCCTCACAGTAACCCTAACACTAACTCTGACCCTAACCTTACTCCTAACTTTAACCCTAACCCTAACCCTAAATGCACTCGATTCTAACCGTAACCGTAACCCTAACCCTACAGGTGCGCTAACACTAGCCCAAACCATAACCCTAACCCTAACCCTAACTGACACCCTAACCGTAACCCTAACCCTAACACTAAACCTAACCCTAACCCTTACCCTAAATATAACCCTCAATTCTAACCCTACTCTTAACAGTACATGCACTCGATTCTAACCCTAACCCTAACCCTAACCCTAACCCTAAAACTAACCCTGAACTCTAACCCTAACCCCAACCCAAACCCTCACAGTAACCTTAACACTAACTCTAACCCTAACGTTAATCCTAACTTTACCCCTAACCCTAACCGTAAATGCACTCGATTCTAACCGTAACCCTAACCCTAACCCTAAAGGCACGCTAACACTAGCCCAAACCATAACCCTAACCCTAACCCTAACTGAAACCCTAACCGTAACCCTAACCCTAACACTAAACCTAACCCTAACCCTAACCCTAAATATAACTCTCAATTCTAACCCTCAACTTAACAGTACATGCACTCGATTCTAACCCTAACCCTAAAGCTAACACTAACCCTTATCTTAATGTTGACGCTAAACTTAACCCTAACCCTAAATGCACTCGATTCTAACCCTAACCCTAAACCGAACCCTAAATGCACTCTAAGACTAACCCAAATACTAACCGTAACCCAAAGCATAACCCTCACCCTAAACACTAACCCTAACCCTAATCCTAACTGTGACCCTAACCCTAACCCTAAACCTAACCATAACCTTAACCCTAACGATAACTCTTACCCTAACCCTAAATGCACTCCCTTCTAACCCTAACACTAATCCTGACCCTAAATGCACTCTAACTTTAACCCTAAACCTCACCTTAAACCCAACTCTAACCATAACCCTAATCCTAACCCTAACCTGAAACCTAAATCTAACCCTAATCCTAAGCCTAACCCTAAACCTAACCCTGAACCCTAACGCTAACCCTAACCCAAACCCTCACCGTAACCCTAACCCTAACTCTAACCCTAACCCTAACCCTAACTCTACCCCTAACTTTAACCCTAACCCTAACCCTAAATGCAATCGATTCTAACTGTAACCCTAACCTTAACCTTAAAGGCACTCTAACACTAGCCGAAACCCTAACCCTGACCCTAACCGTAATCCTAACCCTAAACCCTAACCCTAACCCAAACCCTATCTGTAACCCTAATCCTAAATTTCACCTTAACCCTAACCCTAAACCCGAACCCTAACCCTAAACCAAACCCTAAACCTAACCCTAACCCTTACTGTAACACTAACCCTAACACTTCCCCTAAAGGCACTCTTACCCTAACCCTAAACCTAAACCTCACCCTAACACAGACCGTAACCGTAAACCCTAAGCCCGACATGCACTCGATTCTAACTCTAACCCTAAACCTACCCTTAAATGCACTCTAACCCTAACCCTAACACTAACACAAAACCTAACCCTAAACCCTAACCCTAACACTAAAGCAAACCCTGACCGTAACCCTAACCCTAACCGTAACCCTATACCAAACCCTAACCCTGACCCTAACCCCAAATGCACTATGAACCTAACCCTAACCTTACCCTAACCCTAAACTTAACCCTAAACCTAACCCTAACCTTAACACTAAACCTAGCCCTAACCCTAACCCTAAATATAACCCTCAATTCTAACCCTAAACTTAACAGTACATGCACTCGATTATAAGCCTAACCCTAACCCTAACCCTAACCCTAAAACTAACCCTGAACCCTAACCCTAACCCTGACCCAAACCCTCACAGTAACCCTAACACTAACTCTGACCCTAACCTTACTCCTAACTTTAACCCTAACCCTAACCCTAAATGCACTCGATTCTAACCGTAACCCTAACCCTAACCCTAAAGGCACGCTAACACTAGCCCAAACCATAACCCTAACCCTAACCCTAACTGAAACCCTAACCGTAACCCTAACCCTAACCCTAAACTTATACCAAACCCTAACCCTAACCCTAACCCTAAATGCACTCTGAACCTAACCCTAACCTTACCCCAACCCTAAACTTAACCCTAAACCTAACCCTAACCCTAACGCTAACCCTAACCCTAACCCTAAACCCTAACGCTAACACTAACCGAAACCCTCACCCTAAACACTTACCCTTACCTTGAATGCACTCGATTCTAACCCTAACCCTAAACCTACCCTTAAATGCACTCTAACCCTAACTCTAACGCTAATCCAAACCCTAACCTTAACCCTAACCCTATACCTAACTGTAACCCTAATACTAACCCTACCCCTAACCGTAACCTAAACCCTAATGATAATCCTAAACCTAATACTAAATGTGCCCGATTGTAACCCTAACCCTAACCCTCGATTATAATGCTAACTGTAACCCTTACCATAACCCTAAATCTAAATCTAACCCTACCCGTAACCCTAAACATAACCCTACACCTAATCCTAACCCCAAATCGATTCTAACCCTAACCCTAACCCTAACCCTAAAACTAACCCTGAACTCTAACCCTAACCCTAACCCAAACCCTCACAGTAACCCTAACACTAACTCCAACCCTAACCTTACTACTAACTTTAACCCTAACCCTAACCCTAAATGCATTCGATTCTAACGGTAACCCTAACCCTAACCCTAAAGGCACGCTAACACTAGCCCAAACCATAATCCTAACCCTGACCCTAACCGAAACCCTCACCGTAACCCTAACCCTAACACTAAACCTAACCCTAACCCTAACCCTAAATATAACCCTCAATTCTAACCCTAAACTTAACAGTACATGCATTCAATTCTAACCCTAACCCTAATCCTAACCCTAACCCTAAAACTAACCCTGAACCCTAACCATAACCCTAACCCAAACCCTCACAGTAACCCTAACACTAACTCTAACCCTAACTTTACTCCTAACTTTAACCCTAACCCTAACCCTACATGCACTCGATTCTAACCATAACCCTAACCCAACCCTAAAGGCACGCTAACACTAGTCCAAACCATAACCCTGACCCTAACCCTAAAGGAAACCCTAACGGTAACCCTAACCCTCACCCTAACACTAAACCTCACCCTAAACCTAACCCTAAATATAACCCTCATATCCAACCCTCAACTTAACAGTACATGCACTCGATTCTAACCCTAACCCTAAAGCTAACACTTACCCTTATCTTAATGTTGACGGTAAACTTAACCCTAACCCTAAATGCACTCGATTCTAACCCTAACCCTAAACCGAACCCTAAATACACTCTAAGAATAACCCAAATCCTAACGCTAACACAAAGCATAACCCTAACCCTAAACCCTAACCCTAACCCTAATCATAACTGTGACCCTAACCCTAACCCTAAACCTAACCATAACCTTAACCCTCACGATAACCCTTACCCTAACCCTAAATGCACTCCCTTCTAACACTAACACTAATCCTGACCCTAAATGCACTCTAACTCTAACCCTAAACCTAACCTTAAACCTAACTCTAACCATAACCCTAATCCTAACCCTAACCTGAAACCTAAATTTAGCCCTATTCCTAACCCTAACCCTAACCCTAACTTTAACCCTAACCCTAACCCTAACCCTAACCCTAAATCCTAACCCCAAATCGATTCTAACCCTAACCCTAACCCTAACCCTAAAACTAACCCTGAACTCAAACCCTAACCCCAACCCAAACCATCACAGTAACCCTAACACTAACTCTAACCCTAACCCTACTCTTAACTTTAACCCTAACGCTAACCCTAAATGCACTCGATTCTAACCGTAACCGTAACCCTAACCCTAAAGACACGCTAACACTAGCCCAAACCATAACCCTAACCCTAACTCTAACTGAAACCCTAACCGTAACCCTAACCCTAACACTAAACCTAACCCTAAATAAAACCCTCAATTCTAACCCTAAACTTAACAGTATATGCACTAGATTCTAACCCTAACCCTAACCCTAACCCTAAAACTAACCCTGAACCCTAACCCTAACCCTGAACCAAACCCTCACAGTAACCCTAACACTAACTCTGACCCTAACCTTACTCCTAACTTTAACCCTAACCCTAACCCTAAATGCACTCGATTCTAACCGTAACCGTAACCCTAACCCTACAGGTGCGCTAACACTAGCCCAAACCATAACCCTAACCCTAACCCTAACTGACACCCTAACCGTAACCCTAACCCTAACACTAAACCTAACCCTAACCCTTACCCTAAATATAACCCTCAATTCTAACCCTACTCTTAACAGTACATGCACTCGATTCTAACCCTAACCCTAACCCTAACCCTAACCCTAAAACTAACCCTGAACTCTAACCCTAACCCCAACCCAAACCCTCACAGTAACCTTAACACTAACTCTAACCCTAACGTTAATCCTAACTTTACCCCTAACCCTAACCGTAAATGCACTCGATTCTAACCGTAACCCTAACCCTAACCCTAAAGGCACGCTAACACTAGCCCAAACCATAACCCTAACCCTAACCCTAACTGAAACCCTAACCGTAACCCTAACCCTAACACTAAACCTAACCCTAACCCTAACCCTAAATATAACTCTCAATTCTAACCCTCAACTTAACAGTACATGCACTCGATTCTAACCCTAACCCTAAAGCTAACACTAACCCTTATCTTAATGTTGACGCTAAACTTAACCCTAACCCTAAATGCACTCGATTCTAACCCTAACCCTAAACCGAACCCTAAATGCACTCTAAGACTAACCCAAATACTAACCGTAACCCAAAGCATAACCCTCACCCTAAACACTAACCCTAACCCTAATCCTAACTGTGACCCTAACCCTAACCCTAAACCTAACCATAACCTTAACCCTAACGATAACTCTTACCCTAACCCTAAATGCACTCCCTTCTAACCCTAACACTAATCCTGACCCTAAATGCACTCTAACTTTAACCCTAAACCTCACCTTAAACCCAACTCTAACCATAACCCTAATCCTAACCCTAACCTGAAACCTAAATCTAACCCTAATCCTAACCCTAACCCTAAACCTAACCCTGAACCCTAACGCTAACCCTAACCCAAACCCTCACCGTAACCCTAACCCTAACTCTAACCCTAACCCTAACCCTAACTCTACCCCTAACTTTAACCCTAACCCTAACCCTAAATGCAATCGATTCTAACTGTAACCCTAACCTTAACCTTAAAGGCACTCTAACACTAGCCGAAACCCTAACCCTGACCCTAACCGTAATCCTAACCCTAAACCCTAACCCTAACCCAAACCCTATCTGTAACCCTAATCCTAAATTTCACCTTAACCCTAACCCTAAACCCGAACCCTAACCCTAAACCAAACCCTAAACCTAACCCTAACCCTTACTGTAACACTAACCCTAACACTTCCCCTAAAGGCACTCTTACCCTAACCCTAAACCTAAACCTCACCCTAACACAGACCGTAACCGTAAACCCTAAGCCCGACATGCACTCGATTCTAATTCTAACCCTAAACCTACCCTTAAATGCACTCTAACCCTAACCCTAACACTAACACAAAACCTAACCCTAAACCCTAACCCTAACACTAAAGCAAACCCTGACCGTAACCCTAACCCTAACCGTAACCCTATACCAAACCCTAACCCTGAGCCTAACCCCAAATGCACTATGAACCTAACCCTAACCTTACCCTAACCCTAAACTTAACCCTAAACCTAACCCTAACCTTAACACTAAACCTAGCCCTAACACTAACCCTAAATATAACCCTCAATTCTAACCCTAAACTTAACAGTACATGCACTCGATTATAGGCCTAACCCTAACCCTAACCCTAACCCTAAAACTAACCCTGAACCCTAACCCTAACCCTGACCCAAACCCTCACAGTAACCCTAACACTAACTCTGACCCTAACCTTACTCCTAACTTTAACCCTAACCCTAACCCTAAATGCACTCGATTCTAACCGTAACCCTAACCCTAACCCTAAAGGCACGCTAACACTAGCCCAAACCATAACCCTAACCCTAACCCTAACTGAAACCCTAACCGTAACCCTAACCCTAACCCTAAACTTATACCAAACCCTAACCCTAACCCTAACCCTAAATGCACTATGAACCTAACCCTAACCTTACCCCAACCCTAAACTTAACCCTAAACCTAACCCTAACCCTAACGCTAACCCTAACCCTAACCCTAAACCCTAACGCTAACACTAACCGAAACCCTCACCCTAAACACTTACCCTTACCTTGAATGCACTCGATTCTAACCCTAACCCTAAACCTACCCTTAAATGCACTCTAACCCTAACTCTAACGCTAATCCAAACCCTAACCTTAACCCTAACCCTATCCCTAACTGTAACCCTAATACTAACCCTACCCCTAACCGTAACCTAAACCCTAATGATAATCCTAAACCTAATACTAAATGCGCTCGATTGTAACCCTAACCCTAACCCTCGATTATAATGCTAACTGTAACCCTTACCATAACCCTAAATCTAAATCTAACCCTACCCGTAACCCTAAACATAACCCTACAACTAATCCTAACCCCAAATCGATTCTAACCCTAACCCTAACCCTAACCCTAAAACTAACCCTGAACTCTAACCCTAACCCTAACCCAAACCCTCACAGTAACCCTAACACTAACTCCAACCCTAACCTTACTCCTAACTTTAACCCTAACCCTAACCCTAAATGCATTCGATTCTAACGGTAAACCTAACCCTAACCCTAAAGGCACGCTAACACTAGCCCAAACCATAACCCTAACCCTGACCCTAACCGAAACCCTCACCGTAACCCTAACCCTAACACTAAATCTAACCCTAACCCTAACCCTAAATATAACCCTCAATTCTAACCCTAAACTTAACAGTACATGCATTCGATTCTAACTCTAACCCTAATCCTAACCCTAACCCTAAAACTAACCCTGAACCCTAACCCTAACCCTAACCCAAACCCTCACAGTAACCCTAACACTAACTCTAACCCTAACCTTACTCCTAACTTTAACCCTAACCCTAACCCTACATGCACTCGATTCTAACCGTAACCCTAACCCAACCCTAAAGGCACGCTAACACTAGTCCAAACCATAACCCTAACCCTGACCCAAACCGAAACCCTAACCGTAACCCTAACCCTAACACTAAACCTAACCCTAACCCTAACCCTAAATATAACCCTCAACTTAACAGTACATGCACTCGATTCTAACCCTAACCCTAAAGCTAACACTTACCCTTATCTTAATGTTGACGGTAAACTTAACCCTAACTCTAAATGCACTCGATTATAACCCTAACCCTAAACCGAACCCTAAATACACTCTAAGAATAACCCAAATCCTAACGCTAACACAAAGCATAACCCTAACCCTAAACCCTAACCCTAACCCTAATCATAACTGTGACCCTAACCCTAACCCTAAACCTAACCATAACCTTAACCCTCACGATAACCCTTACCCTAACCCTAAATGCACTCCCTTCTAACACTAACACTAATCCTGACCCTAAATGCACTCTAACTCTAACCCTAAACCTAACCTTAAACCTAACTCTAACCATAAACCTAATCCTAACTCTAACCTGAAACCTAAATTTAGCCCTAATCCTAACCCTAACCCTAACCCTAACTTTAACCCTAACCCTAACCCTAGCCCTAACCCTAAATCCTAACCCCAAATCGATTCTAACCCTAACCCTAACCCTAACCCTAAAACTAACCCTGAACTCAAACCCTAACCCCAACCCAAACCATCACAGTAACCTTAACACTAACTCTAACCCTAACCCTACTCTTAACTTTAACCCTAACGCTAACCCTAAATGCACTCGATTCTAACCGTAACCATAACCCTAACCCTAAAGGCACGCTAACACTAGCCCAAACCATAATCCTAACCCTAACCCTAACTGAAACCCTAACCGTAACCCTAACCCTAACACTAAACCTAACCCTAAATATAACCCTCAATTCTAACCCTAAATTTAACAGTACATGCACTCGATTCTAACCCTAACCCTAACCCTAACCCTAAAACTAACCCTGAACCCTAACCCTAACCCTGACCCAAACCCTCACAGTAACCCTAACACTAACTCTGACCCTAACCCTACTCTTAACTTTAACCCTAAGCCTAACCCTAATTGCACTCGATTCTAACCGTAACCCTAACCCTAACCCTAAAGGCACGCTAACACTAGCCCAAACCATAACCCTAACCCTAACCCTAACTGAAACCCTAACCGTAACCCTAACCCTATCACTAAACCTAACCCTAAATATAACCCTCAATTCTAACCCAAAACGTAACAGTACATGCACTCGATTATAACCCTAACCCTAACCCTAACCCTAACCCTAAAACTAACCCTGAACTCTAACCCTAACCCCAACCCAAACCCTCACAGTAACCTTAACACTAACTCTAACCCTAACCTTTCTCCTAACTTTACCCCTAACCCTAACCCTAAATGCACTCGATTCTAACCGTAACCCTAACCCTAACCCTAAAGGCACGCTAACACTAGCCCAAACCATAGCCCTAACCCTAACCCTAACTGAAACCCTAACCGTAACCCTAACCCTAACACTAAACCTAACCCTAACCCTAACCCTAAATATAACCCTCAATTCTAACCCTCAACTTAACAGTACATGCACTCGATTCTAACCCTAACCCTAAAGCTAACACTAACCCTTATCTTAATGTTGACGCTAAACTTAACCCTAACCCTAAATGCACTCGATTCTAACCCTAACCCTAAACCGAACCCTAAATGCACTCTAAGACTAACCCAAATACTAACCGTAACCCAAAGCATAACCCTCACCCTAAACACTAACCCTAACCCTAATCCTAACTGTGACCCTAACCCTAACCCTAAACCTAACCATAACCTTAACCCTAACGATAACCCTTACCCTAACCCTAAATGCACTCCCTTCTAACCCTAACACTAATCCTGACCCTAAATGCACTCTAACTTTAACCCTAAACCTCACCTTAAACCCAACTCTAACCATAACCCTAATCCTAACCCTAACCTGAAACCTAAATCTAACCCTAATCCTAACCCTAACCCTAAACCTAACCCTGAACCCTAACGCTAACCCTAACCCAAACCCTCACCGTAACCCTAACCCTAACTCTAACCCTAACCCTAACCCTAACTCTACCCCTAACATTAACCCTAACCCTAACCCTAAATGCAATCGATTCTAACTGTAACCCTAACCTTAACCTTAAAGGCACTCTAACACTAGCCGAAACCCTAACCCTGACCCTAACCGTAATCCTAACCCTAAACCCTAACCCTAACCCAAACCCTATCTGTAACCCTAATCCTAAATTTCACCTTAACCCTAACCCTAAACCCGAACCCTAACCCTAAACCAAACCCTAAACCTAACCCTAACCCTTACTGTAACACTAACCCTAACACTTCCCCTAAAGGCACTCTTACCCTAACCCTAAACCTAAACCTCACCCTAACACAGACCGTAACCGTAAACCCTAAGACCGACATGCACTCGATTCTACCTCTAACCCTAAACCTACCCTTAAATGCACTCTAACCCTAACCCTAACACTAACACAAAACCTAAACCTAAACCTTAAACCTAACACTAAAGCAAACCCTGACCGTAACCCTAACCCTAACCCTAACCCTATACCAAACCCTAACCCTGACCCTAACCCCAAATGCACTATGAACCTAACCCTAACCTTACCCTAACCCTAAACTTAACCCTAAACCTAAACCTAACCCTAACACTAAACCTAGCCTTAACCCTAACCCTAAATATAACCCTCAATTCTAACCCTAAACTTAACACTACATGCACTCGATTCTAACCCTAACCCTAACCCTAACCCTAAAGGCACGCTAACACTAGCCCAAACCATAACCCTAACCCTAACCCTAACTGAAACCCTAACCGTAACCCTAACCCTAACCCTAAACTTATACCAAACCCTAACCCTAACCCTAAACCTAAATGCACTCTGAACCTAACCCTAACCTTACCCCAACCCTAAACTTGACCCTAAACCTAACCCTAACCCTAACGCTAACCCTAACCCTAACCCTAAACCCTAACGCTAACACTAACCGAAACCCTCACCCTAAACACTTACCCTTACCTTGAATGCACTCGATTCTAACCCTAACCCTAAACCTACCCTTAAATGCACTCTAACCCTAACTCTAACGCTAATCCAAACCCTAACCTTAACCCTAACCCTATACCTAACTGTAACCCTAATACTAACCCTACCCCTAACCGTAACCTAAACCCTAATGATAATCCTAAACCTAATACTAAATGTGCCCGATTGTAACCCTAACCCTAACCCTCGATTATAATGCTAACTGTAACCCTTACCATAACCCTAAATCTAAATCTAACCCTACCCGTAACCCTAAACATAACCCTACACCTAATCCTAACCCCAAATCGATTCTAACCCTAACCCTAACCCTAACCCTAAAACTAACCCTGAACTCTAACCCTAACCCTAACCCAAACCCTCACAGTAACCCTAACACTAACTCCAACCCTAACCTTACTACTAACTTTAACCCTAACCGTAACCCTAAATGCATTCGATTCTAACGGTAACCCTAACCCTAACCCTAAAGGCACGCTAACACTAGTCCAAACCATAACCCTAGCCCTGACCCTAACCGAAACCCTCACCGTTACCCTAACCCTAACACTAAACCTAACCCTAACCCTAACCCTAAATATAACCCTCAATTCTAACCCTAAACTTAACAGTACATGCATTCGATTCTAACCCTAACCCTAATCCTAACCCTAACCCTAAAACTAACCCTGAACCCTAACCATAACCCTAACCCAAACCCTCACAGTAACCCTAACACTAACTCTAACCCTAACTTTACTCCTAACTTTAACCCTAACCCTAACCCTACATGCACTCGATTCTAACCATAACCCTAACCCAACCCTAAAGGCACGCTAACACTAGTCCAAACCATAACCCTGACCCTAACCCTAAAGGAAACCCTAACGGTAACCCTAACCCTCACCCTAACACTAAACCTAACCCTAAACCTAACCCTAAATATAACCCTCATATCTAACCCTCAACTTAACAGTACATGCACTCGATTCTAACCCTAACCCTAAAGCTAACACTTACCCTTATCTTAATGTTGACGGTAAACTTAACCCTAACCCTAAATGCACTCGATTCTAACCCTAACCCTAAACCGAACCCTAAATACACTCTAAGAATAACCCAAATCCTAACGCTAACACAAAGCATAACCCTAACCCTAAACCCTAACCCTAACCCTAATCATAACTGTGACCCTAACCCTAACCCTAAACCTAACCATAACCTTAACCCTCACGATAACCCTTACCCTAACCCTAAATGCACTCCCTTCTAACACTAACACTAATCCTGACCCTAAATGCACTCTAACTCTAACCCTAAACCTAACCTTAAACCTAACTCTAACCATAACCCTAATCCTAACCCTAACCTGAAACCTAAATTTAGCCCTAATCCTAACCCTAACCCTAACCCTAACTTTAACCCTAACCCTAACCCTAACCCTAACCCTAAATATAACCCTCAATTCTAACCCTAAACTTAACAGTACATGCATTCGATTCTAACTCTAACCCTAATCCTAACCCTAACCCTAAAACTAACCCTGAACCCTAACCCTAACCCTAACCCAAACCCTCACAGTAACCCTAACACTAACTCTAACCCTAACCTTACTCCTAACTTTAACCCTAACCCTAACCCTACATGCACTCGATTCTAACCGTAACCCTAACCCAACCCTAAAGGCACGCTAACACTAGTCCAAACCATAACCCTAACCCTGACCCAAACCGAAACCCTAACCGTAACCCTAACCCTAACACTAAACCTAACCCTAACCCTAACCCTAAATATAACCCTCAACTTAACAGTACATGCACTCGATTCTAACCCTAACCCTAAAGCTAACACTTACCCTTATCTTAATGTTGACGGTAAACTTAACCCTAACTCTAAATGCACTCGATTCTAACCCTAACCCTAAACCGAACCCTAAATACACTCTAAGAATAACCCAAATCCTAACGCTAACACAAAGCATAACCCTAACCCTAAACCCTAACCCTAACCCTAATCATAACTGTGACCCTAACCCTAACCCTAAACCTAACCATAACCTTAACCCTCACGATAACCCTTACCCTAACCCTAAATGCACTCCCTTCTAACACTAACACTAATCCTGACCCTAAATGCACTCTAACTCTAACCCTAAACCTAACCTTAAACCTAACTCTAACCATAAACCTAATCCTAACTCTAACCTGAAACCTAAATTTAGCCCTAATCCTAACCCTAACCCTAACCCTAACTTTAACCCTAACCCTAACCCTAACCCTAACCCTAAATCCTAACCCCAAATCGATTCTAACCCTAACCCTAACCCTAACCCTAAAACTAACCCTGAACTCAAACCCTAACCCCAACCCAAACCATCACAGTAACCTTAACACTAACTCTAACCCTAACCCTACTCTTAACTTTAACTCTAACGCTAACCCTAAATGCACTCGATTCTAACCGTAACCATAACCCTAACCCTAAAGGCACGCTAACACTAGCCCAAACCATAATCCTAACCCTAACCCTAACTGAAACCCTAACCGTAACCCTAACCCTAACACTAAACCTAACCCTAAATATAACCCTCAATTCTAACCCTAAATTTAACAGTACATGCACTCGATTCTAACCCTAACCCTAACCCTAACCCTAAAACTAACCCTGAACCCTAACCCTAACCCTGACCCAAACCCTCACAGTAACCCTAACACTAACTCTGACCCTCACCCTACTCTTAACTTTAACCCTAAGCCTAACCCTAATTGCACTCGATTCTAACCGTAACCCTAACCCTAACCCTAAAGGCACGCTAACACTAGCCCAAACCATAACCCTAACCCTAACCCTAACTGAAACCCTAACCGTAACCCTAACCCTATCACTAAACCTAACCCTAAATATAACCCTCAATTCTAACCCAAAACTTAACAGTACATGCACTCGATTATAACCCTAACCCTAACCCTAACCCTAACCCTAAAACTAACCCTGAACTCTAACCCTAACCCCAACCCAAACCCTCACAGTAACCTTAACACTAACTCTAACCCTAACCTTTCTCCTAACTTTACCCCTAACCCTAACCCTAAATGCACTCGATTCTAACCGTAACCCTAACCCTAACCCTAAAGGCACGCTAACACTAGCCCAAACCATAGCCCTAACCCTAACCCTAACTGAAACCCTAACCGTAACCCTAACCCTAACACTAAACCTAACCCTAACCCTAACCCTAAATATAACCCTCAATTCTAACCCTCAACTTAACAGTACATGCACTCGATTCTAACCCTAACCCTAAAGCTAACACTAACCCTTATCTTAATGTTGACGCTAAACTTAACCCTAACCCTAAATGCACTCGATTCTAACCCTAACCCTAAACCGAACCCTAAATGCACTCTAAGACTAACCCAAATACTAACCGTAACCCAAAGCATAACCCTCACCCTAAACACTAACCCTAACCCTAATCCTAACTGTGACCCTAACCCTAACCCTAAACCTAACCATAACCTTAACCCTAACGATAACCCTTACCCTAACCCTAAATACACTCCCTTCTAACCCTAACACTAATCCTGACCCTAAATGCACTCTAACTTTAACCCTAAACCTCACCTTAAACCCAACTCTAACCATAACCCTAATCCTAACCCTAACCTGAAACCTAAATCTAACCCTAATCCTAACCCTAACCCTAAACCTAACCCTGAACCCTAACGCTAACCCTAACCCAAACCCTCACCGTAACCCTAACCCTAACTCTAACCCTAACCCTAACCCTAACTCTACCCCTAACATTAACCCTAACCCTAACCCTAAATGCAATCGATTCTAACTGTAACCCTAACCTTAACCTTAAAGGCACTCTAACACTAGCCGAAACCCTAACCCTGACCCTAACCGTAATCCTAACCCTAAACCCTAACCCTAACCCAAACCCTATCTGTAACCCTAATCCTAAATTTCACCTTAACCCTAACCCTAAACCCGAACCCTAACCCTAAACCAAACCCTAAACCTAACCCTAACCCTTACTGTAACACTAACCCTAACACTTCCCCTAAAGGCACTCTTACCCTAACCCTAAACCTAAACCTCACCCTAACACAGACCGTAACCGTAAACCCTAAGACCGACATGCACTCGATTCTAACTCTAACCCTAAACCTACCCTTAAATGCACTCTAACCCTAACCCTAACACTAACACAAAACCTAAACCTAAACCTTAACCCTAACACTAAAGGAAACCCTGACCGTAACCCTAACCCTAACCCTAACCCTATACCAAACCCTAACCCTGACCCTAACCCCAAATGCACTATGAACCTAACCCTAACCTTACCCTAACCCTAAACTTAACCCTAAACCTAAACCTAACCCTAACACTAAACCTAGCCTTAACCCTAACCCTAAATATAACCCTCAATTCTAACCCTCAACTTAACAGTACATGCACTCGATTCTAACCCTAACCCTAACCCTAACCCTAAAGGCACGCTAACACTAGCCCAAACCATAACCCTAACCCTAACCCTAACTGAAACCCTAACCGTAACCCTAACCCTAACCCTAAACTTATACCAAACCCTAACCCTAACCCTAACCCTAAATGCACTCTGAACCTAACCCTAACCTTACCCCAACCCTAAACTTAACCCTAAACCTAACCCTAACCCTAACGCTAACCCTAACCCTAACCCTAAACCCTAACGCTAACACTAACCGAAACCCTCACCCTAAACACTTACCCTTACCTTGAATGCACTCGATTCTAACCCTAACCCTAAACCTACCCTTAAATGCACTCTAACCCTAACTCTAACGCTAATCCAAACCCTAACCTTAACCCTAACCCTATACCTAACTGTAACCCTAATACTAACCCTACCCCTAACCGTAACCTAAACCCTAATGATAATCCTAAACCTAATACTAAATGTGCCCGATTGTAACCCTAACCCTAACCCTCGATTATAATGCTAACTGTAACCCTTACCATAACCCTAAATCTAAATCTAACCCTACCCGTAACCCTAAACATAACCCTACACCTAATCCTAACCCCAAATCGATTCTAACCCTAACCCTAACCCTAACCCTAAAACTAACCCTGAACTCTAACCCTAACCCTAACCCAAACCCTCACAGTAACCCTAACACTAACTCCAACCCTAACCTTACTACTAACTTTAACCCTAACCCTAACCCTAAATGCATTCGATTCTAACGGTAACCCTAACCCTAACCCTAAAGGCACGCTAACACTAGCCCAAACCATAACCCTAACCCTGACCCTAACCGAAACCCTCACCGTAACCCTAACCCTAACACTAAACCTAACCCTAACCCTAACCCTAAATATAACCCTCAATTCTAACCCTAAACTTAACAGTACATGCATTCGATTCTAACCCTAACCCTAATCCTAACCCTAACCCTAAAACTAACCCTGAACCCTAACCATAACCCTAACCCAAACCCTCACAGTAACCCTAACACTAACTCTAACCCTAACCTTACTCCTAACTTTAACCCTAACCCTAACCCTAATTGCACTCGATTCTAACCGTAACCCTAACCCTAACCCTAAAGGCACGCTAACACTAGCCCAAACCATAACCCTAACCCTAACTCTAACTGAAACCCTAACCGTAACCCTAACCCTAACACTAAACCTAACCCTAAATAAAACCCTCAATTCTAACCCTAAACTTAACAGTATATGCACTAGATTCTAACCCTAACCCTAACCCTAAAACTAACCCTGAACCCTAACCCTAACCCTGACCCAAACCCTCACAGTAACCCTAACACTAACTCTGACCCTAACCTTACTCCTAACTTTAACCCTAACCCTAACCCTAAATGCACTCGATTCTAACCGTAACCGTAACCCTAACCCTAAAGGTGCGCTAACACTAGCCCAAACCATAACCCTAACCCTAACCCTAACTGACACCCTAACCGTAACCCTAACCCTAACACTAAACCTAACCCTAACTCTAACCCTAAATATAACCCTCAATTCTAACCCTAAACTTAACAGTACATGCACTCGATTCTAGCCCTAACCCTAAAGCTAACACTAACCCTTATCTTAATGTTGATGCTAAACTTAACCCTAACCCTAAATGCACTCAATTCTAACCCTAACCCTAAACCGAACCCTAAATGCACTCTAAGACTAACCCAAATCCTAACCCTAACCCAAAGCATAACCCTCACCCTAAACACTAACGCTAACCCTAATCCTAACTGTGACCCTAACCCTAACCCTAAACCTAACCATAACCTTAACCCTAACGATAACCCTTACCCTAACCCTAAATGCACTCCCTTCTGACCCTAACACTAAGCCTGACCCTAAATGCACTCTAACTTTAACCCTAAACCTCACCTTAAATCCAACTCTAACCATAACCCTAATCCTAACCCTAACCTGAAACCTAAATCTAACCCTAATCCTAACCCTAACCCTAAACCTAACCCTGAACCCTAACGCTAACCCTAACCCAAACCCTCACCGTAACCCTAACCCTAACTCTAACCCTAACCCTAACCCTAACTCTACCCCTAACTTTAACCCTAACCCTAACCCTAAATGCAATCGATTCTAACTGTAACCCTAACCTTAACCTTAAAGGAACTCTAACACTAGCCGAAACCCTAAACCTGACCCTAACCGTAATACTAACCCTAAACCCTAACCCTAACCCAAACCCTATCTGTAACCCTAATCCTAAATTTAACCTTAACCCTAACCCTAAACCAAACCCTAAACCTAACCCTACCCCTTACTGTAACACTAACCCTAACACTACCCCTAAATGCACTCTTACCCTAACCCTAAACCTAAACGTCAACCTAACCCAAACCGTAACCCTAAACCCTAACCCCGACATGCAATCGATTCTAACTCTCACCCTAAACCTACCCTTAAATGCACTCTAAACCTAACCCTAACCCTAACCCTAAACCCTAACCCTAACAATAAACCAAACCCTGACCATAACCCTAACCCTAACCCTAAACTTATACCAAACCCTAACCCTAACCCTAACCCTAAATGCACTATGAACCTAACCCTAACCTTACCCCGACCCTAAACTTAACCCTAAACCTAACCCTAACCCTAACGCTAACCCTAACCCTAACCCTAAACCCTAACACTAACCGAAACCCTAACCGTAAACACTTACCCATACCCTGAATGCACTCGATTCTAACCCTAACCCTAAACCTACCCTTAAATGCACTCTAACCCTAACTCTAACGCTAATCCAAACCCTAACCTTAACACTAACCCTATACCTAACTGTAACCCTAATCCTAACCCTACCCCTAACCGTAACCTAAACCCTAATGATAATCCTAAACCTAATACTAAATGCCCTCGATTGTAACCCTAAATCTAACCCTCGATTATAATGCTAACTGTAACCCTTACCATAACCCTAAACCTAAATCGAACCCTACCCGTAACCCTAAACATAACCCTACACCTAATCCTAACCCCAAATCGATTCTAACCCTAACCCTAACCCTAACCCTAAAACTAACCCTGAACTCTAACCCTAACCCTAACCCAAACCCTCACAGTTACCCTAAAACTAACTCCAACCCTAACCTTACTCCTAACTTTAACCCTAACCCTAACTCTAAATGCATTCGATTCTAACGGTAACCCTAACCCTAAACCTAAAGGCACGCTAACACTAGCCCAAACCATAACCCTAACCCTGACCCTAATCGAAACGCTCACCGTAACCCTAACCCTAACACTAAACCTAACCCTAACCCTAAGCCTAAATATAACCCTCAATTCTAACCCTAAACTTAACAGTACATGCATTCGATTCTAACCCTAACCTTAATCCTAACCCTAACCCTAAAACTAACCCTGAACTCTAACCCTAACCCTAACCCAAACCCTCACAGTAACCCTAACACTAACTCTAACCCTAACCTTACTCCTAACTTTAACCCTAACCCTAACCCTACATGCACTCGATTCTAACCGTAACCCTAACCCAACCCTAAAGGCACGCTAACACTAGCCCAAACCCTAACCCTAACCCTAACCCTAACCGAAACCCTAACCGTAACCCTAACCCCAACACTAAACCGAACCCTAACCCTAACCCTAAATATAACCCTCAATTCTAACCCTAAATTTAACAGTACATGCACTCGATTCTAACCCTAACCCTAACCCTAACCCTAAAACCAACCCTGAACCCTAACCCTAACCCTGACCCAAACCCTCACAGTAACCCTAACACTAACTCTGACCCTAACCTTACTCCTAACTTTAACCCTAACCCTAACCCTAATTGCACTCGATTCTAACCGTAACCCTAACCCTAACCCTAAAGGCACGCTAACACTAGCCCAAACCATAACCCTAACCCTAACCCTAACTGAAACCCTAACCGTAACCCTAACCCTAACACTAAACCTAACCCTAAATATAACCCTCAATTCTAACCCAAAACTTAACAGTACATGCACTAGATTCTAACCCTAACCCTAACCCTAACCCTAACCCTAAAACTAACCCTGAACTCTAACCCTAACCCCAACCCAAACCCTCACAGTAACCTTAACACTAACTCTAACCCTAACCTTTCTCCTAACTTTACCCCTAACCCTAACCCTAAATGCACTCGATTCTAACCGTAACCCTAACCCTAACCCTAAAGGCACGCTAACACTAGCCCAAACCATAGCCCTAACCCTAACCCTAACTGAAACCCTAACCGTAACCCTAACCCTAACACTAAACCTAACCCTAACCCTAACCCTAAATATAACCCTCAATTCTAACCCTCAACTTAACAGTACATGCACTCGATTCTAACCCTAACCCTAAAGCTAACACTAACCCTTATCTTAATGTTGACGCTAAACTTAACCCTAACCCTAAATGCACTCGATTCTAACCCTAACCCTAAACCGAACCCTAAATGCACTCTAAGACTAACCCAAATACTAACCGTAACCCAAAGCATAACCCTCACCCTAAACACTAACCCTAACCCTAATCCTAACTGTGACCCTAACCCTAACCCTAAACCTAACCATAACCTTAACCCTAACGATAACCCTTACCCTAACCCTAAATGCACTCCCTTCTAACCCTAACACTAATCCTGACCCTAAATGCACTCAAACTTTAACCCTAAACCTCACCTTAAACCCAACTCTAACCATAACCCTAATCCTAACCCTAACCTGAAACCTAAATCTAACCCTAATCCTAACCCTAACCCTAAACCTAACCATAACCTTAACCCTAACGATAACCATTACCCTAACCCTAAATGCACTCCCTTCTAACCCTAACACTAATCCTGACCCTAAATGCACTCTAACTTTAACCCTAAACCTCACCTTAAACCCAACTCTAACCATAACCCTAATCCTAACCCTAACCTGAAACCTAAATCTAACCCTAATCCTAACCCTAACCCTAAACCTAACCCTGAACCCTAACGCTAACCCTAACCCAAACCCTCACCGTAACCCTAACCCTAACTCTAACCCTAACCCTAACCCTAACTCTACCCCTAACATTAACCCTAACCCTAACCCTAAATGCAATCGATTCTAACTGTAACCCTAACCTTAACCTTAAAGGCACTCTAACACTAGCCGAAACCCTAACCCTGACCCTAACCGTAATCCTAACCCTAAACCCTAACCCTAACCCAAACCCTATCTGTAACCCTAATCCTAAATTTCACCTTAACCCTAACCCTAAACCCGAACCCTAACCCTAAACCAAACCCTAAACCTAACCCTAACCCTTACTGTAACACTAACCCTAACACTTCCCCTAAAGGCACTCTTACCCTAACCCTAAACCTAAACCTCACCCTAACACAGACCGTAACCGTAAACCCTAAGCCCGACATGCACTCGATTCTAACTCTAACCCTAAACCTACCCTTAAATGCACTCTAACCCTAACCCTAACACTAACACAAAACCTAAACCTAAACCTTAACCCTAACACTAAAGGAAACCCTGACCGTAACCCTAACCCTAACCCTAACCCTATACCAAACCCTAACCCTGACCCTAACCCCAAATGCACTATGAACCTAACCCTAACCTTACCCTAACCCTAAACTTAACCCTAAACCTAAACCTAACCCTAACACTAAACCTAGCCTTAACCCTAACCCTAAATATAACCCTCAATTCTAACCCTAAACTTAACAGTACATGCACTCGATTCTAACCCTAACCCTAACCCTAACCCTAAAGGCACGCTAACACTAGCCCAAACCATAACCCTAACCCTAACCCTAACTGAAACCCTAACCGTAACCCTAACCCTAACCCTAAACTTATACCAAACCCTAACCCTAACCCTAACCCTAAAGGCACTCTGAACCTAACCCTAACCTTACCCCAACCCTAAACTTAACCCTAAACCTAACCCTAACCCTAACGCTAACCCTAACCCTAACCCTAAACCCTAACGCTAACACTAACCGAAACCCTCACCCTAAACACTTACCCTTACCTTGAATGCACTCGATTCTAACCCTAACCCTAAACCTACCCTTAAATGCACTCTAACCCTAACTCTAACGCTAATCCAAACCCTAACCTTAACCCTAACCCTATACCTAACTGTAACCCTAATACTAACCCTACCCCTAACCGTAACCTAAACCCTAATGATAATCCTAAACCTAATACTAAATGTGCCCGATTGTAACCCTAACCCTAACCCTCGATTATAATGCTAACTGTAACCCTTACCATAACCCTAAATCTAAATCTAACCCTACCCGTAACCCTAAACATAACCCTACACCTAATCCTAACCCCAAATCGATTCTAACCCTAACCCTAACCCTAACCCTAAAACTAACCCTGAACTCTAACCCTAACCCTAACCCAAACCCTCACAGTAACCCTAACACTAACTCCAACCCTAACCTTACTACTAACTTTAACCCTAACCCTAACCCTAAATGCATTCGATTCTAACGGTAACCCTAACCCTAACCCTAAAGGCACGCTAACACTAGCCCAAACCATAACCCTAACCCTGACCCTAACCGAAACCCTCACCGTAACCCTAACCCTAACACTAAACCTAACCCTAACCCTAACCCTAAATATAACCCTCAATTCTAACCCTAAACTTAACAGTACATGCATTCGATTCTAACCCTAACCCTAATCCTAACCCTAACCCTAAAACTAACCCTGAACCCTAACCATAACCCTAACCCAAACCCTCACAGTAACCCTAACACTAACTCTAACCCTAACTTTACTCCTAACTTTAACCCTAACCCTAACCCTACATGCACTCGATTCTAACCATAACCCTAACCCAACCCTAAAGGCACGCTAACACTAGTCCAAACCATAACCCTGACCCAAACCCTAAAGGAAACCCTAACGGTAACCCTAACCCTCACCCTAACACTAAACCTCACCCTAAACCTAACCCTAAATATAACCCTCATATCCAACCCTCAACTTAACAGTACATGCACTCGATTCTAACCCTAACCCTAAAGCTAACACTTACCCTTATCTTAATGTTGACGGTAAACTTAACCCTAACCCTAAATGCACTCGATTCTAACCCTAACCCTAAACCGAACCCTAAATACACTCTAAGAATAACCCAAATCCTAACGCTAACACAAAGCATAACCCTAACCCTAAACCCTAACCCTAACCCTAATCATAACTGTGACCCTAACCCTAACCCTAAACCTAACCATAACCTTAACCCTCACGATAACCCTTACCCTAACCCTAAATGCACTCCCTTCTAACACTAACACTAATCCTGACCCTAAATGCACTCTAACTCTAACCCTAAACCTAACCTTAAACCTAACTCTAACCATAACCCTAATCCTAACCCTAACCTGAAACCTAAATTTAGCCCTAATCCTAACCCTAACCCTAACCCTAACTTTAACCCTAACCCTAACCCTAACCCTAACCCTAAATCCTAACCCCAAATAGATTCTAACCCTAACCCTAACCCTAACTCTAAAACTAACCCTGAACTCAAACCCTAACCCCAACCCAAACCATCACAGTAACCCTAACACTAACTCTAACCCTAACCCTACTCTTAACTTTAACCCTAACGCTAACCCTAAATGCACTCGATTCTAACCGTAACCGTAACCCTAACCCTAAAGGCACGCTAACACTAGCCCAAACCATAACCCTAACCCTAACTCTAACTGAAACCCTAACCGTAACCCTAACCCTAACACTAAACCTAACCCTAAATAAAACCCTCAATTCTAACCCTAAACTTAACAGTATATGCACTAGATTCTAACCCTAACCCTAACCCTAACCCTAAAACTAACCCTGAACCCTAACCCTAACCCTGAACCAAACCCTCACAGTAACCCTAACACTAACTCTGACCCTAACCTTACTCCTAACTTTAACCATAACCCTAACCCTAAATGCACTCGATTCTAACCGTAACCGTAACCCTAACCCTAAAGGTGCGCTAACACTAGCCCAAACCATAACCCTAACCCTAAACCTAAGTGACACCCTAACCGTAACCCTAACCCTAACACTAAACCTAACCCGAACCCTAACCCTAAATATAACCCTCAATTCTAACCCTACTCTTAACAGTACATGCACTCGATTCTAACCCTAACCCTAACCCTAACCCTAACCCTAAAACTAACCCTGAACTCTAACCCTAACCCCAACCCAAACCCTCACAGTAACCTTAACACTAACTCTAACCCTAACCTTACTCCTAACTTTACCCCTAACCCTAACCGTAAATGCACTCGATTCTAACCATAACCCTAACCCTAACCCTAAAGGCACGCTAACACTAGCCCAAACCATAACCCTAACCCTAACCCTAACTGAAATCCTAACCGTAACCCTAACCCTAACACTAAACCTAACCCTAACCCTAACCCTAAATATAACTCTCAATTCTAACCCTCAACTTAACAGTACATGCACTCGATTCTAACCCTAACCCTAAAGCTAACACTAACCCTTATCTTAATGTTGACGCTAAACTTAACCCTAACCCTAAATGCACTCGATTCTAACCCTAACCCTAAACCGAACCCTAAATGCACTCTAAGACTAACCCAAATACTAACCGTAACCCAAAGCATAACCCTCACCCTAAACACTAACCCTAACCCTAATCCTAACTGTGACCCTAACCCTAACCCTAAACCTAACCATAACCTTAACCCTAACGATAACTCTTACCCTAACCCTAAATGCACTCCCTTCTAACCCTAACACTAATCCTGACCCTAAATGCACTCTAACTTTAACCCTAAACCTCACCTTAAACCCAACTCTAACCATAACCCTAATCCTAACCCTAACCTGAAACCTAAATCTAACCCTAATCCTAAGCCTAACCCTAAACCTAACCCTGAACCCTAACGCTAACCCTAACCCAAACCCTCACCGTAACCCTAACCCTAACTCTAACCCTAACCCTAACCCTAACTCTACCCCTAACTTTAACCCTAACCCTAACCCTAAATGCAATCGATTCTAACTGTAACCCTAACCTTAACCTTAAAGGCACTCTAACACTAGCCGAAACCCTAACCCTGACCCTAACCGTAATCCTAACCCTAAACCCTAACCCTAACCCAAACCCTATCTGTAACCCTAATCCTAAATTTCACCTTAACCCTAACCCTAAACCCGAACCCTAACCCTAAACCAAACCCTAAACCTAACCCTAACCCTTACTGTAACACTAACCCTAACACTTCCCCTAAAGGCACTCTTACCCTAACCCTAAACCTAAACCTCACCCTAACACAGACCGTAACAGTAAACCCTAAGCCCGACATGCACTCGATTCTAACTCTAACGCTAAACCTACCCTTAAATGCACTCTAACCCTAACTCTAACGCTAATCCAAACCCTAACCTTAACCCTAACCCTATACCTAACTGTAACCCTAATACTAACCCTACCCCTAACCGTAACCTAAACCCTAATGATAATCCTAAACCTAATACTATATGTGCCCGATTGTAACCCTAACCCTAACCCTCGATTATAATGCTAACTGTAACCCTTACCATAACCCTAAATTTAAATCTAACCCTACCCGTAACCCTAAACATAACCCTACACCTAATCCTAACCCCAAATCAATTCTAACCCTAACCCTAACCCTAACCCTAAAACTAACCCTGAACTCTAACCCTTACCCTAACCCAAACCCTCACAGTAACCCTAACACTAACTCCAACCCTAACCTTACTCCTAACTTTAACCCTAACCCTAACCCTAAATGCATTCGATTCTAACGGTAACCCTAAGCCTAACCCTAAAGGCACGCTAACACTAGCCCAAACCATAACCCTAACCCTGACCCTAACCGAAACCCTCACCGTAACCCTAACCCTAACACTAAACCTAACCCTAACCCTAACCCTAAATATAACCCTCAATTCTAACCCTAAACTTAACAGTACATGCATTCGATTCTAACCCTAACCCTAATCCTAACCTTAACCCTAAAACTAACCCTGAACCCTAACCATAACCCTATCCCAAACCCTCACAGTAACCCTAACTCTAACCCTAACCTTACTCCTAACTTTAACCCTAACCCTAACCCTACATGCACTCGATTCTAACCATAACCCTAACCCAACCCTAAAGGCACGCTAACACTAGTCCAAACCATAACCCTGACCCTAACCCTAAAGGAAACCCCAACGGTAACCCTAACCCTCACCCTAACACTAAACCTAACCCTAAACCTAACCCTAAATATAACCCTCATATCTAACCCTCAACTTAACAGTACATGCACTCGATTCTAACCCTAACCCTAAAGCTAACACTTACCCTTATCTTAATGTTGACGGTAAACTTAACCCTAACCCTAAATGCACTCGATTCTAACCCTAACCCTAAACCGAACCCTAAAGACACTCTAAGAATAACCCAAATCCTAACGCTAACACAAAGCATAACCCTAACCCTAAACCCTAACCCTAACCCTAATCATAACTGTGACCCTAACCCTAACCCTAAACCTAACCATAACCTTAACCCTCACGATAACCCTTACCCTAACCCTAAATGCACTCCCTTCTAACACTAACACTAATCCTGACCCTAAATGCACTCTAACTCTAACCCTAAACCTAACCTTAAACCTAACTCTAACCATAACCCTAATCCTAACCCTAACCTGAAACCTAAATTTAGCCCTAATCCTAACCCTAACCCTAACCCTAACTTTAACCCTAACCCTAACCCTAACCCTAACCCTAAATCCTAACCCCAAATCGATTCTAACCCTAACCCTAACCCTAACCCTAAAACTAACCCTGAACTCAAACCCTAACCCCAACCCAAACCATCACAGTAACCCTAACACTAACTCTAACCCTAACCCTACTCTTAACTTTAACCCTAACGCTAACCCTAAATGCACTCGATTCTAACCGTAACCGTAACCCTAACCCTAAAGGCACGCTAACACTAGCCCAAACCATAACCCTAACCCTAACTCTAACTGAAACCCTAACCGTAACCCTAACCCTAACACTAAACCTAACCCTAAATAAAACCCTCAATTCTAACCCTAAACTTAACAGTATATGCACTAGATTCTAACCCTAACCCTAACCCTAAAACTAACCCTGAACCCTAACCCTAACCCTGACCCAAACCCTCACAGTAACCCTAACACTAACTCCGACCCTAACCTTACTCCTAACTTTAACCCTAACCCTAACCCTAAATGCACTCGATTCTAACCGTAACCGTAACCCTAACCGTAAAGGTGCGCTAACACTAGGCCAAACCATAACCCTAAACCTAACCCTAACTGACACCCTAACCGTAACCCTAACCCTAACACTAAACCTAACCCTAACTCTAACCCTAAATATAATCCTCAATTCTAACCCTAAACTTAACAGTACATGCACTCGATTCTAACCCTAACCCTAAAGCTAACACTAACCCTTATCTTAATGTTGATGCTAAACTTAACCCTAACCCTAAATGCACTCAATTCTAACCCTAACCCTAAACCGAACCCTAAATGCACTCTAAGACTAACCCAAATCCTAACCCTAACCCAAAGCATAACCCTCACCCTAAACACTAACGCTAACCCTAATCCTAACTGTGACCCTAACCCTAACCCTAAACCTAACCATAACCTTAACCCTAACGATAACCCTTACCCTAACCCTAAATGCACTCCCTTCTGACCCTAACACTAAGCCTGACCCTAAATGCACTCTAACTTTAACCCTAAACCTCACCTTAAATCCAACTCTAACCATAACCCTAATCCTAACCCTAACCTGAAACCTAAATCTAACCCTAATCCTAACTCTAACCCTAAACCTAACCCTGAACCCTAACGCTAACCCTAACCCAAACCCTCACCGTAACCCTAACCCTAACTCTAACCCTAACCCTAACCCTAACTCTACCCCTAACTTTAACCCTAACCCTAACCCTAAATGCAATCGATTCTAACTGTAACCCTAACCTTAACCTTAAAGGAACTCTAACACTAGCCGAAACCCTAAACCTGACCCTAACCGTAATACTAACCCTAAACCCTAACCCTAACCCAAACCCTATCTGTAACCCTAATCCTAAATTTAACCTTAACCCTAACCCGAAACCAAACCCTAAACCTAACCCTACCCCTTACTGTAACACTAACCCTAACACTACCCCTAAATGCACTCTTACCCTAACCCTAAACCTAAACGTCAACCTAACCCAAACCGTAACCCTAAACCCTAACCCCGACATGCAATCGATTCTAACTCTCACCCTAAACCTACCCTTAAATGCACTCTAAACCTAACCCTAACCCTAACCCTAAACCCTAACCCTAACAATAAACCAAATCCTGACCATAACCCTAACCCTAACCCTAAACTTATACCAAACCCTAACCCTAACCCTAACCCTAAATGCACTATGAACCTAACCCTAACCTTACCCCGACCCTAAACTTAACCCTAAACCTAACCCTAACCCTAACGCTAACCCTAACCCTAACCCTAAACCCTAACACTAACCGAAACCCTAACCCTAAACACTTACCCATACCCTGAATGCACTCGATTCTAACCCTAACCCTAAACCTACCCTTAAATGCACTCTAACCCTAACTCTAACGCTAATCCAAACCCTAACCTTAACACTAACCCTATACCTAACTGTAACCCTAATCCTAACCCTACCCCTAACCGTAACCTAAACCCTAATGATAATCCTAAACCTAATACTAAATGCGCTCGATTGTAACCCTAAATCTAACCCTCGATTATAATGCTAACTGTAACCCTTACCATAACCCTAAACCTAAATCGAACCCTACCCGTAACCCTAAACATAACCCTACACCTAATCCTAACCCCAAATCGATTCTAACCCTAACCCTAACCCTAACCCTAAAACTAACCCTGAACTCTAACCCTAACCCTAACCCAAACCCTCACAGTTACCCTAAAACTAACTCCAACCCTAACCTTACTCCTAACTTTAACCCTAACCCTAACTCTAAATGCATTCGATTCTAACGGTAACCCTAACCCTAAACCTAAAGGCACGCTAACACTAGCCCAAACCATAACCCTAACCCTGACCCTAATCGAAACGCTCACCATAACCCTAACCCTAACACTAAACCTGACCCTAACCCTAAGCCTAAATATAACCCTCAATTCTAACCCTAAACTTAACAGTACATGCATTCGATTCTAACCCTAACCTTAATCCTAACCCTAACCCTAAAACTAACCCTGAACTCTAACCCTAACCCTAACCCAAACCCTCACAGTAACCCTAACAGTAACTCTAACCCTAACCTTACTCCTAACTTTAACCCTAACCCTAACCCTACATGCACTCGATTCTAACCGTAACCCTAACCCAACCCTAAAGGCACGCTAACACTAGCCCAAACCCTAACCCTAACCCTAACCCTAACCGAAACCCTAACCGTAACCCTAACCCCAACACTAAACCGAACCCTAACCCTAACCCTAAATATAACCCTCAATTCTAACCCTAAATTTAACAGTACATGCACTCGATTCTAACCCTAACCCTAACCCTAACCCTAAAACTAACCCTGAACCCTAACCCTAACCCTGACCCAAACCCTCACAGTAACCCTAACACTAACTCTGACCCTAACCTTACTCCTAACTTTAACCCTAACCCTAACCCTAATTGTACTCGATTCTAACCGTAACCCTAACCCTAACCCTAAAGGCACGCTAACACTAGCCCAAACCATAACCCTAACCCTAACCCTAACTGAAACCCTAACCGTAACCCTAACCCTAACACTAAATCTAACCCTAAATATAACCCTCAATTCTAACCCAAAACTTAACAGTACATGCACTCGATTATAACCCTAACCCTAACCCTCACCCTAACCCTAAAACTAACTCTGAACTCTAACCCTAACCCCAACCCAAACCCTCACAGTAACCTTAACACTAACTCTAACCCTAACCTTTCTCCTAACTTTACCCCTAACCCTAACCCTAAATGCACTCGATTCTAACCGTAACCCTAACCCTAACCCTAAAGGCACGCTAACAGTAGCCCAAACCATAGCCCTAACCCTAACCCTAACTGAAACCCTAACCGTAACCCTAACCCTAACACTAAACCTAACCCTAACCCTAACCCTAAATATAACCCTCAATTCTAACCCTCAACTTAACAGTACATGCACTCGATTCTAACCCTAACCCTAAAGCTAACACTAACCCTTATCTTAATGTTGACGCTAAACTTAACCCTAACCCTAAATGCACTCGATTCTAACCCTAACCCTAAACCGAACCCTAAATGCACTCTAAGACTAACCCAAATACTAACCGTAACCCAAAGCATAACCCTCACCCTAAACACTAACCCTAACCCTAATCCTAACTGTGACCCTAACCCTAACCCTAAACCTAACCATAACCTTAACCCTAACGATAACCCTTACCCTAACCCTAAATGCACTCCCTTCTAACCCTAACACTAATCCTGACCCTAAATGCACTCTAACTTTAACCCTAAACCTCACCTTAAACCCAACTCTAACCATAACCCTAATCCTAACCCTAACCTGAAACCTAAATCTAACCCTAATCCTAACCCTAACCCTAAACCTAACCATAACCTTAACCCTAACGATAACCCTTACCCTAACCCTAAATGCACTCCCTTCTAACCCTAACACTAATCCTGACCCTAAATGCACTCTAACTTTAACCCTAAACCTCACCTTAAACCCAACTCTAACCATAACCCTAATCCTAACCCTAACCTGAAACCTAAATCTAACCCTAATCCTAACCCTAACCCTAAACCTAACCCTGAACCCTAACGCTAACCCTAACCCAAACCCTCACCGTAACCCTAACCCTAACTCTAACCCTAACCCTAACCCTAACTCTACCCCTAACATTAACCCTAACCCTAACCCTAAATGCAATCGATTCTAACTGTAACCCTAACCTTAACCTTAAAGGCACTCTAACACTAGCCGAAACCCTAACCCTGACCCTAACCGTAATCCTAACCCTAAACCCTAACCCTAACCCAAACCCTATCTGTAACCCTAATCCTAAATTTCACCTTAACCCTAACCCTAAACCCGAACCCTAACCCTAAACCAAACCCTAAACCTAACCCTAACCCTTACTGTAACACTAACCCTAACACTTCCCCTAAAGGCACTCTTACCCTAACCCTAAACCTAAACCTCACCCTAACACAGACCGTAACCGTAAACCCTAAGCCCGACATGCACTCGATTCTAACTCTAACCCTAAACCTACCCTTAAATGCACTCTAACCCTAACCCTAACACTAACACAAAACCTAAACCTAAACCTTAACCCTAACACTAAAGGAAACCCTGACCGTAACCCTAACCCTAACCCTAACCCTATACCAAACCCTAACCCTGACCCTAACCCCAAATGCACTATGAACCTAACCCTAACCTTACCCTAACCCTAAACTTAACCCTAAACCTAAACCTAACCCTAACACTAAACCTAGCCTTAACCCTAACCCTAAATATAACCCTCAATTCTAACCCTAAACTTAACAGTACATGCACTCGATTCTAACCCTAACCCTAACCCTAACCCTAAAGGCACGCTAACACTAGCCCAAACCATAACCCTAACCCTAACCCTAACTGAAACCCTAACCGTAACCCTAACCCTAACCCTAAACTTATACCAAACCCTAACCCTAACCCTAACCCTAAATGCACTCTGAACCTAACCCTAACCTTACCCCAACCCTAAACTTAACCCTAAACCTAACCCTAACCCTAACGCTAACCCTAACCCTAAACCCTAACGCTAACACTAACCGAAACCCTCACCCTAAACACTTACCCTTACCTTGAATGCACTCGATTCTAACCCTAACCCTAAACCTACCCTTAAATGCACTCTAACCCTAACTCTAACGCTAATCCAAACCCTAACCTTAACCCTAACCCTATACCTAACTGTAACCCTAATACTAACCCTACCCCTAACCGTAACCTAAACCCTAATGATAATCCTAAACCTAATACTAAATGTGCCCGATTGTAACCCTAACCCTAACCCTCGATTATAATGCTAACTGTAACCCTTACCATAACCCTAAATCTAAATCTAACCCTACCCGTAACCCTAAACATAACCCTACACCTAATCCTAACCCCAAATCGATTCTAACCCTAACCCTAACCCTAACCCTAAAACTAACCCTGAACTCTAACCCTAACCCTAACCCAAACCCTCACAGTAACCCTAACACTAACTCCAACCCTAACCTTACTACTAACTTTAACCCTAACCCTAACCCTAAATGCATTCGATTCTAACGGTAACCCTAACCCTAACCCTAAAGGCACGCTAACACTAGCCCAAACCATAACCCTAACCCTGACCCTAACCGAAACCCTCACCGTAACCCTAACCCTAACACTAAACCTAACCCTAACCCTAACCCTAAATATAACCCTCAATTCTAACCCTAAACTTAACAGTACATGCATTCGATTCTAACCCTAACCCTAATCCTAACCCTAACCCTAAAACTAACCCTGAACCCTAACCATAACCCTAACCCAAACCCTCACAGTAACCCTAACACTAACTCTAACCCTAACCTTACTCCTAACTTTAACCCTAACCCTAACCCTAATTGCACTCGATTCTAACCGTAACCCTAACCCTAACCCTAAAGGCACGCTAACACTAGCCCAAACCATAACCCTAACCCTAACTCTAACTGAAACCCTAACCGTAACCCTAACCCTAAAACTAAACCTAACCCTAAATAAAACCCTCAATTCTAACCCTAAACTTAACAGTATATGCACTAGATTCTAACCCTAACCCTAACCCTAAAACTAACCCTGAACCCTAACCCTAACCCTGACCCAAACCCTCACAGTAACCCTAACACTAACTCTGACCCTAACCTTACTCCTAACTTTAACCCTAACCCTAACCCTAAATGCACTCGATTCTAACCGTAACCGTAACCCTAACCCTAAAGGTGCGCTAACACTAGCCCAAACCATAACCCTAACCCTAACCCTAACTGACACCCTAACCGTAACCCTAACCCTAACACTAAACCTAACCCTAACTCTAACCCTAAATATAACCCTCAATTCTAACCCTAAACTTAACAGTACATGCACTCGATTCTAACCCTAACCCTAAAGCTAACACTAACCCTTATCTTAATGTTGATGCTAAACTTAACCCTAACCCTAAATGCACTCAATTCTAACCCTAACCCTAAACCGAACCCTAAATGCACTCTAAGACTAACCCAAATCCTAACCCTAACCCAAAGCATAACCCTCACCCTAAACACTAACGCTAACCCTAATCCTAACTGTGACCCTAACCCTAACCCTAAACCTAACCATAACCTTAACCCTAACGATAACCCTTACCCTAACCCTAAATGCACTCCCTTCTGACCCTAACACTAAGCCTGACCCTAAATGCACTCTAACTTTAACCCTAAACCTCACCTTAAATCCAACTCTAACCATAACCCTAATCCTAACCCTAACCTGAAACCTAAATCTAACCCTAATCCTAACCCTAACCCTAAACCTAACCCTGAACCCTAACGCTAACCCTAACCCAAACCCTCACCGTAACCCTAACCCTAACTCTAACCCTAACCCTAACCCTAACTCTACCCCTAACTTTAACCCTAACCCTAACCCTAAATGCAATCGATTCTAACTGTAACCCTAACCTTAACCTTAAAGGAACTCTAACACTAGCCGAAACCCTAAACCTGACCCTAACCGTAATACTAACCCTAAACCCTAACCCTAACCCAAACCCTATCTGTAACCCTAATCCTAAATTTAACCTTAACCCTAACCCGAAACCAAACCCTAAACCTAACCCTACCCCTTACTGTAACACTAACCCTAACACTACCCCTAAATGCACTCTTACCCTAACCCTAAACCTAAACGTCAACCTAACCCAAACCGTAACCCTAAACCCTAACCCCGACATGCAATCGATTCTAACTCTCACCCTAAACCTACCCTTAAATGCACTCTAAACCTAACCCTAACCCTAACCCTAAACCCTAACCCTAACAATAAACCAAACCCTGACCATAACCCTAACCCTAACCCTAAACTTATACCAAACCCTAACCCTAACCCTAACCCTAAATGCACTATGAACCTAACCCTAACCTTACCCCGACCCTAAACTTAACCCTAAACCTAACCCTAACCCTAACGCTAACCCTAACCCTAACCCTAAACCCTAACACTAACCGAAACCCTAACCCTAAACACTTACCCATACCCTGAATGCACTCGATTCTAACCCTAACCCTAAACCTACCCTTAAATGCACTCTAACCCTAACTCTAACGCTAATCCAAACCCTAACCATAACACTAACCCTATACCTAACTGTAACCCTAATCCTAACCCTACCCCTAACCGTAACCTAAACCCTAATGATAATCCTAAACCTAATACTAAATGCGCTCGATTGTAACCCTAAATCTAACCCTCGATTATAATGCTAACTGTAACCCTTACCATAACCCTAAACCTAAATCGAACTCTACCCGTAACCCTAAACATAACCCTACACCTAATCCTAACCCCAAATCGATTCTAACCCTAACCCTAACCCTAACCCTAAAACTAACCCTGAACTCTAACCCTAACCCTAACCCAAACCCTCACAGTTACCCTAAAACTAACTCCAACCCTAACCTTACTCCTAACTTTAACCCTAACCCTAACTCTAAATGCATTCGATTCTAACGGTAACCCTAACCCTAAACCTAAAGGCACGCTAACACTAGCCCAAACCATAACCCTAACCCTGACCCTAATCGAAACGCTCACCGTAACCCTAACCCTAACACTAAACCTAACCCTAACCCTAACCCTAAATATAACCCTCAATTCTAACCCAAAACTTAACAGTACATGCACTCGATTATAACCCTAACCCTAACCCTAACCCTAACCCTAAAACTAACCCTGAACTCTAACCCTAACCCCAACCCAAACCCTCACAGTAACCTTAACACTAACTCTAACCCTAACCTTTCTCCTAACTTTACCCCTAACCCTAACCCTAAATGCACTCGATTCTAACCGTAACCCTAACCCTAACCCTAAAGGCACGCTAACAGTAGCCCAAACCATAGCCCTAACCCTAACCCTAACTGAAACCCTAACCGTAACCCTAACCCTAACACTAAACCTAACCCTAACCCTAACCCTAAATATAACCCTCAATTCTAACCCTCAACTTAACAGTACATGCACTCGATTCTAACCCTAACCCTAAAGCTAACACTAACCCTTATCTTAATGTTGACGCTAAACTTAACCCTAACCCTAAATGCACTCGATTCTAACCCTAACCCTAAACCGAACCCTAAATGCACTCTAAGACTAACCCAAATACTAACCGTAACCCAAAGCATAACCCTCACCCTAAACACTAACCCTAACCCTAATCCTAACTGTGACCCTAACCCTAACCCTAAACCTAACCATAACCTTAACCCTAACGATAACCCTTACCCTAACCCTAAATGCACTCCCTTCTAACCCTAACACTAATCCTGACACTAAATGCACTCTAACTTTAACCCTAAACCTCACCTTAAACCCAACTCTAACCATAACCCTAATCCTAACCCTAACATGAAACCTAAATCTAACCCTAATCCTAACCCTAACCCTAAACCTAACCATAACCTTAACCCTAACGATAACCCTTACCCTAACCCTAAATGCACTCCCTTCTAACCCTAACACTAATCCTGACCCTAAATGCACTCTAACTTTAACCCTAAACCTCACCTTAAACCCAACTCTAACCATAACCCTAATCCTAACCCTAACCTGAAACCTAAATCTAACCCTAATCCTAACCCTAACCCTAAACCTAACCCTGAACCCTAACGCTAACCCTAACCCAAACCCTCACCGTAACCCTAACCCTAACTCTAACCCTAACCCTAACCCTAACTCTACCCCTAACATTAACCCTAACCCTAACCCTAAATGCAATCGATTCTAACTGTAACCCTAACCTTAACCTTAAAGGCACTCTAACACTAGCCGAAACCCTAACCCTGACCCTAACCGTAATCCTAACCCTAAACCCTAACCCTAACCCAAACCCTATCTGTAACCCTAATCCTAAATTTCACCTTAACCCTAACCCTAAACCCGAACCCTAACCCTAAACCAAACCCTAAACCTAACCCTAACCCTTACTGTAACACTAACCCTAACACTTCCCCTAAAGGCACTCTTACCCTAACCCTAAACCTAAACCTCACCCTAACACAGACCGTAACCGTAAACCCTAAGCCCGACATGCACTCGATTCTAACTCTAACCCTAAACCTACCCTTAAATGCACTCTAACCCTAACCCTAACACTAACACAAAACCTAAACCTAAACCTTAACCCTAACACTAAAGGAAACCCTGACCGTAACCCTAACCCTAACCCTAACCCTATACCAAACCCTAACCCTGACCCTAACCCCAAATGCACTATGAACCTAACCCTAACCTTACCCTAACCCTAAACTTAACCCTAAACCTAAACCTAACCCTAACACTAAACCTAGCCTTAACCCTAACCCTAAATATAACCCTCAATTCTAACCCTAAACTTAACAGTACATGCACTCGATTCTAACCCTAACCCTAACCCTAACCCTAAAGGCACGCTAACACTAGCCCAAACCATAACCCTAACCCTAACTCTAACTGAAACCCTAACCGTAACCCTAACCCTAACACTAAACCTAACCCTAAATAAAACCCTCAATTCTAACCCTAAACTTAACAGTATATGCACTAGATTCTAACCCTAACCCTAACCCTAACCCTAAAACTAACCCTGAACCCTAACCCTAACCCTGAACCAAACCCTCACAGTAACCCTAACACTAACTCTGACCCTAACCTTACTCCTAACTTTAACCCTAACCCTAACCCTAAATGCACTCGATTCTAACCATAACCGTAACCCTAACCCTAAAGGTGCGCTAACACTAGCCCAAACCATAACCCTAACCCTAACCCTAACTGACACCCTAACCGTAACCCTAACCCTAACACTAAACCTAACCCTAACCCTAACCCTAAATATAACCCTCAATTCTAACCCTACTCTTAACAGTACATGCACTCGATTCTAACCCTAACCCTAACCCTAACCCTAACCCTAAAACTAACCCTGAACTCTAACCCTAACCCCAACCCAAACCCTCACAGTAACCTTAACACTAACTCTAACCCTAACCTTACTCCTAACTTTACCCCTAACCCTAACCGTAAATGCACTCGATTCTAACCGTAACCCTAACCCTAACCCTAAAGGCACGCTAACACTAGCCCAAACCATAACCCTAACCCTAACCCTAACTGAAACCCTAACCGTAACCCTAACCCTAACACTAAACCTAACCCTAACCCTAACCCTAAATATAACTCTCAATTCTAACCCTCAACTTAACAGTACATGCACTCGATTCTAACCCTAACCCTAAAGCTAACACTAACCCTTATCTTAATGTTGACGCTAATCTTAACCCTAACCCTAAATGCACTCGATTCTAACCCTAACCCTAAACCGAACCCTAAATGCACTCTAAGACTAACCCAAATACTAACCGTAACCCAAAGCATAACCCTCACGCTAAACACTAACCCTAACCCTAATCCTAACTGTGACCCTAACCCTAACCCTAAACCTAACCATAACCTTAACCCTAACGATAACTCTTACCCTAACCCTAAATGCACTCCCTTCTAACCCTAACACTAATCCTGACCCTAAATGCACTCTAACTTTAACCCTAAACCTCACCTTAAACCCAACTCTAACCATAACCCTAATCCTAACCCTAACCTGAAACCTAAATCTAACCCTAATCCTAACCCTAACCCTAAACCTAACCCTGAACCCTAACGCTAACCCTAACCCAAACCCTCACCGTAACCCTAACCCTAACTCTAACCCTAACCCTAACCCTAACTCTACCCCTAACTTTAACCCTAACCCTAACCCTAAATGCAATCGATTCTAACTGTAACCCTAACCTTAACCTTAAAGGCACTCTAACACTAGCCGAAACCCTAACCCTGACCCTAACCGTAATCCTAACCCTAAACCCTAACCCTAACCCAAACCCTATCTGTAACCCTAATCCTAAATTTCACCTTAACCCTAACCCTAAACCCGAACCCTAACCCTAAACCAAACCCTAAACCTAACCCTAACCCTTACTGTAACACTAACCCTAACACTTCCCCTAAAGGCACTCTTACCCTAACCCTAAACCTAAACCTCACCCTAACACAGACCGTAACTGTAAACCCTAAGCCCGACATGCACTCGATTCTAACTCTAACCCTAAACCTACCCTTAAATGCACTCTAACCCTAACCCTAACACTAACACAAAACCTAACCCTAAACCCTAACCCTAACACTAAAGCAAACCCTGACCGTAACCCTAACTCTAACCGTAACCCTATACCAAACCCTAACCCTGACCCTAACCCCAAATGCACTATGAACCTAACCCTAACCTTACCCTAACCCTAAACTTAACCCTAAACCTAACCCTAACCTTAACACTAAACCTAGCCCTAACCCTAACCCTAAATATAACCCTCAATTCTAACCCTAAACTTAACAGTACATGCACTCGATTATAAGCCTAACCCTAACCCTAACCCTAACCCTAAAACTAACCCTGAACCCTAACCCTAACCCTGACCCAAACCCTCACAGTAACCCTAACACTAACTCTGACCCTAACCTTACTCCTAACTTTAACCCTAACCCTAACCCTAAATGCACTCGATTCTAACCGTAACCCTAACCCTAACCCTAAAGGCACGCTAACACTAGCCCAAACCATAACCCTAACCCTAACCCTAACTGAAACCCTAACCGTAACCCTAACCCTAACCCTAAACTTATACCAAACCCTAACCCTAACCCTAACCCTAAATGCACTCTGAACCTAACCCTAACCTTACCCCAACCCTAAACTTAACCCTAAACCTAACCCTAACCCTAACGCTAACCCTAACCCTAACCCTAAACCCTAACGCTAACACTAACCGAAACCCTCACCCTAAACACTTACCCTTACCTTGAATGCACTCGATTCTAACCCTAACCCTAAACCTACCCTTAAATGCACTCTAACCCTAACTCTAACGCTAATCCAAACCCTAACCTTAACCCTAACCCTATACCTAACTGTAACCCTAATACTAACCCTACCCCTAACCGTAACCTAAACCCTAATGATAATCCTAAACCTAATACTAAATGCGCTCGATTGTAACCCTAACCCTAACCCTCGATTATAATGCTAACTGTAACCCTTACCATAACCCTAAATCTAAATCTAACCCTACCCGTAACCCTAAACATAACCCTACACCTAATCCTAACCCCAAATCGATTCTAACCCTAACCCTAACCCTAACCCTAAAACTAACCCTGAACTCTAACCCTAACCCTAACCCAAACCCTCACAGTAACCCTAACACTAACTCCAACCCTAACCTTACTCCTAATTTTAACCCTAACCCTAACCCTAAATGCATTCGATTCTAACGGTAACCCTAACCCTAACCCTAAAGGCACGCTAACACTAGCCCAAACCATAACCCTAACCCTGACCCTAACCGAAACCCTCACCGTAACCCTAACCCTAACACTAAACCTAACCCTAACCCTAACCCTAAATATAACCCTCAATTCTAACCCTAAACTTAACAGTACATGCATTCGATTCTAACTCTAACCCTAATCCTAACCCTAACCCTAAAACTAACCCTGAACCCTAACCCTAACCCTAACCCAAACCCTCACAGTAACCCTAACACTAACTCTAACCCTAACCTTACTCCTAACTTTAACCCTAACCCTAACCCTACATGCACTCGATTCTAACCGTAACCCTAACCCAACCCTAAAGGCACGCTAACACTAGTCCAAACCATAACCCTAACCCTGACCCAAACCGAAACCCTAACCGTAACCCTAACCCTAACACTAAACCTAACCCTAACCCTAACCCTAAATATAACCCTCAACTTAACAGTACATGCACTCGATTCTAACCCTAACCCTAAAGCTAACACTTACCCTTATCTTAATGTTGACGGTAAACTTAACCCTAACTCTAAATGCACTCGATTCTAACCCTAACCCTAAACCGAACCCTAAATACACTCTAAGAATAACCCAAATCCTAACGCTAACACAAAGCATAACCCTAACCCTAAACCCTAACCCTAACCCTAATCATAACTGTGACCCTAACCCTAACCCTAAACCTAACCATAACCTTAACCCTCACGATAACCCTTACCCTAACCCTAAATGCACTCCCTTCTAACACTAACACTAATCCTGACCCTAAATGCACTCTAACTCTAACCCTAAACCTAACCTTAGACCTAACTCTAACCATAAACCTAATCCTAACTCTAACCTGAAACCTAAATTTAGCCCTAATCCTAACCCTAACCCTAACCCTAACTTTAACCCTAACCCTAACCCTAACCCTAACCCTAAATCCTAACCCCAAATCGATTCTAACCCTAACCCTAACCCTAACCCTAAAACTAACCCTGAACTCAAACCCTAACCCCAACCCAAACCATCACAGGAACCTTAACACTAACTCTAACCCTAACCCTACTCTTAACTTTAACCCTAACGCTAACCCTAAATGCACTCGATTCTAACCGTAACCATAACCCTAACCCTAAAGGCACGCTAACACTATCCCAAACCATAATCCTAACCCTAACCCTAACTGAAACCCTAACCGTAACCCTAACCCTAACACTAAACCTAACCCTAAATATAACCCTCAATTCTAACCCTAAATTTAACAGTACATGCACTCGATTCTAACCCTAACCCTAACCCTAACCCTAAAACTAACCCTGAACCCTAACCCTAACCCTGACCCAAACCCTCACAGTAACCCTAACACTAACTCTGACCCTAACCCTACTCTTAACTTTAACCCTAAGCCTAACCCTAATTGCACTCGATTCTAACCGTAACCCTAACCCTAACCCTAAAGGCACGCTAACACTAGCCCAAACCATAACCCTAACCCTAACCCTAACTGAAACCCTAACCGTAACCCTAACCCTATCACTAAACCTAACCCTAAATATAACCCTCAATTCTAACCCAAAACTTAACAGTACATGCACTCGATTATAACCCTAACCCTAACCCTAACCCTAACCCTAAAACTAACCCTGAACTCTAACCCTAACCCCAACCCAAACCCTCACAGTAACCTTAACACTAACTCTCACCCTAACCTTTCTCCTAACTTTACCCCTAACCCTAACCCTAAATGCACTCGATTCTAACCGTAACCCTAACCCTAACCCTAAAGGCACGCTAACACTAGCCCAAACCATAACCCTAACCCTAAGCCTAACTGAAACCCTAACCGTAACCCTAACCCTAACACTAAACCTAACCCTAACCCTAACCCTAAATATAACTCTCAATTCTAACCCTCAACTTAACAGTACATGCACTCGATTCTAACCCTAACCCTAAAGCTAACACTAACCCTTATCTTAATGTTGACGCTAAACTTAACCGTAACCCTAAATGCACTCGATTCTAACCCTAACCCTAAACCGAACCCTAAATGCACTCTAAGACTAACTCAAATCCTAACCCTAACCCAAAGCATAACCCTCACCCTAAACACTAACCCTAACCCTAATCCTAACTGTGACCCTAACCCTAACCCTAAACCTAACCATAACCTTAACCCTAACGATAACCCTTACCCTAACCCTAAATGCACTCACTTCTAACCCTAACACTAATCCTGACCCTAAATGCACTCTAACTTTAACCCTAAACCTCACCTTAAACCCAACTCTAACCATAACCCTAATCCTAACCCTAACCTGAAACCTAAATCTAACCCTAATCCTAACCCTAACCCTAAACCTAACCCTGAACCCTAACGCTAACCCTAACCCAAACCCTCACCGTAACCCTAACCCTAACTCTAACCCTAACCCTAACCCTAACTCTACCCCTAACTTTAACCCTAACCCTAACCCTAAATGCAATCGATTCTAACTGTAACCCTAACCTTAACCTTAAAGGCACTCTAACACTAGCCGAAACCCTAACCCTGACCCTAACCGTAATCCTAACCCTAAACCCTAACCCTAACCCAAACCCTATCTGTAACCCTAATCCTAAATTTCACCTTAACCCTAACCCTAAATCCGAACCCTAACCCTAAACCAAACCCTAAACCTAACCCTAACCCTTACTGTAACACTAACCCTAACACTTCCCCTAAAGGCACTCTTACCCTAACCCTAAACCTAAACCTCACCCTAACACAGACCGTAACAGTAAACCCTAAGCCCGACATGCACTCGATTCTAACTCTAACGCTAAACCTACCCTTAAATGCACTCTAACCCTAACTCTAACGCTAATCCAAACCCTAACCTTAACACTAACCCTATACCTAACTGTAACCCTAATACTAATCCTACCCCTAACCGTAACCTAAACCCTAATGATAATCCTAAACCTAATACTATATGTGCCCGATTGTAACCCTAACCCTAACCCTCGATTATAATGCTAACTGTAACCCTTACCATAACCCTAAATCTAAATCTAACCCTACCCGTAACCCTAAACATAACCCTACACCTAATCCTAACCCCAAATCGATTCTAACCCTAACCCTAACCCTAACCCTAAAACTAACCCTGAACTCTAACCCTTACCCTAACCCAAACCCTCACAGTAACCCTAACACTAACTCCAACCCTAACCTTACTCCTAACTTTAACCCTAACCCTAACCCTAAATGCATTCGATTCTAACGGTAACCCTAAGCCTAACCCTAAAGGCACGCTAACACTAGCCCAAACCATAACCCTAACCCTGACCCTAACCGAAACCCTCACCGTAACCCTAACCCTAACACTAAACCTAACCCTAACCCTAACCCTAAATATAACCCTCAATTCTAACCCTAAACTTAACAGTACATGCATTCGATTCTAACCCTAACCCTAATCCTAACCCTAACCCTAAAACTAACCCTGAACCCTAACCATAACCCTAACCCAAACCCTCACAGTAACCCTAACTCTAACCCTAACCTTACTCCTAACTTTAACCCTAACCCTAACCCTACATGCACTCGATTCTAACCATAACCCTAACCCAACCCTAAAGGCACGCTAACACTAGTCCAAACCATAACCCTGACCCTAACCCTAAAGGAAACCCTAACGGTAACCCTAACCCTCACCCTAACACTAAACCTAACCCTAAACCTAACCCTAAATATAACCCTCATATCTAACCCTCAACTTAACAGTACATGCACTCGATTCTAACCCTAACCCTAAAGCTAACACTTACCCTTATCTTAATGTTGACGGTAAAATTAACCCTAACCCTAAATGCACTCGATTCTAACCCTAACCCTAAACCGAACCCTAAAGACACTCTAAGAATAACCCAAATCCTAACGCTAACACAAAGCATAACCCTAACCCTAAACCCTAACCCTAACCCTAATCATAACTGTGACCCTAACCCTAACCCTAAAGCTAACCATAACCTTAACCCTCACGATAACCCTTACCCTAACCCTAAATGCACTCCCTTCTAACACTAACACTAATCCTGACCCTAAATGCACTCTAACTCTAACCCTAAACCTAACCTTAAACCTAACTCTAACCATAACCCTAATCCTAACCCTAACCTGAAACCTAAATTTAGCCCTAATCCTAACCCTAACCCTAACCCTAACTTTAACCCTAACCCTAACCCTAACCCTAACCCTAACCCTAAAACTAACCCTGAACTCAAACCCTAACCCCAACCCAAACCATCACAGTAACCCTAACACTAACTCTAACCCTAACCCTACTCTTAACTTTAACCCTAACGCTAACCCTAAATGCACTCGATTCTAACCGTAACCGTAACCCTAACCCTAAAGGCACGCTAACACTAGCCCAAACCATAACCCTAACCCTAACTCTAACTGAAACCCTAACCGTAACCCTAACTCTAACACTAAACCTAACCCTAAATAAAACCCTCAATTCTAACCCTAAACTTAACAGTATATGCACTAGATTCTAACCCTAACCCTAACCCTAAAACTAACCCTGAACCCTAACCCTAACCCTGACCCAAACCCTCACAGTAACCCTAACACTAACTCTGACCCTAACCTTACTCCTAACTTTAACCCTAACCCTAACCCTAAATGCACTCGATTCTAACCGTAACCGTAACCCTAACCCTAAAGGTGCGCTAACACTAGCCCAAACCATAACCCTAACCCTAACCCTAACTGACACCCTAACCGTAACCGTAACCCTAACACTAAACCTAACCCTAACTCTAACCCTAAATATAACCCTCAATTCTAACCCTAAACTTAACAGTACATGCACTCGATTCTAACCCTAACCCTAAAGCTAACAATAACCCTTATCTTAATGTTGATGCTAAACTTAACCCTAACCCTAAATGCACTCAATTCTAACCCTAACCCTAAACCGAACCCTAAATGCACTCTAAGACTAACCCAAATCCTAACCCTAACCCAAAGCATAACCCTCACCCTAAACACTAACCCTAACCCTAATCCTAACTGTGACCCTAACCCTAACCCTAAACCTAACCATAACCTTAACCCTAACGATAACCCTTACCCTAACCCTAAATGCACTCCCTTCTAACCCTAACACTAATCCTGACCCTAAATGCACTCTAACTTTAACCTTAAACCTCACCTTAAACCCAACTCTAACCATAACCCTAATCCTAACCCTAACCTGAAACCTAAATCTAACCCTAATCCTAACCCTAACCCTAAACCTAACCCTGAACCCTAACGCTAACCCTAACCCAAACCCTCACCGTAACCCTAACCCTAACTCTAACCCTAACCCTAACCCTAACTCTACCCCTAACTTTAACCCTAACCCTAACCCTAAATGCAATCGATTCTAACTGTAACCCTAACCTTAACCTTAAAGGCACTCTAACACTAGCCGAAACCCTAACCCTGACCCTAACCGTAATCCTAACCCTAAACCCTAACCCTAACACAAACCCTATCTGTAACCCTAATCCTAAATTTCACCTTAACCCTAACCCTAAACCCGAACCCTAACCCTAAACCAAACCCTAAACCTAACCCTAACCCTTACTGTAACACTAACCCTAACACTTCCCCTAAAGGCACTCTTACCCTAACCCTAAACCTAAACCTCACCCTAACACAGACCGTAACCGTAAACCCTAAGCCCGACATGCACTCGATTCTAACTCTAACGCTAAACCTACCCTTAAATGCACTCTAACCCTAACTCTAACGCTAATCCAAACCCTAACCTTAACCCTAACCCTATACCTAACTGTAACCCTAATACTAACCCTACCCCTAACCGTAACCTAAACCCTAATGATAATCCTAAACCTAATACTATATGTGCCCGATTGTAACCCTAACCCTAACCCTCGATTATAATGCTAACTGTAACCCTTACCATAACCCTAAATCTAAATCTAACCCTACCCGTAACCCTAAACATAACCCTACACCTAATCCTAACCCCAAATCGATTCTAACCCTAACCCTAACCCTAACCCTAAAACTAACCCTGAACTCTAACCCTTACCCTAACCCAAACCCTCACAGTAACCCTAACACTAACTCCAACCCTAACCTTACTCCTAACTTTAACCCTAACCCTAACCCTAAATGCATTCGATTCTAACGGTAACCCTAAGCCTAAACCTAAAGGCACGCTAACACTAGCCCAAACCATAACCCTAACCCTGACCCTAACCGAAACCCTCACCGTAACCCTAACCCTAACACTAAACCTAACCCTAACCCTAACCCTAAATATAACCCTCAATTCTAACCCTAAACTTAACAGTACATGCATTCGATTCTAACCCTAACCCTAATCCTAACCCTAACCCTAAAACTAACCCTGAATCCTAACCATAACCCTAACCCAAACCCTCACAGTAACCCTAACTCTAACCCTAACCTTACTCCTAACTTTAACCCTAACCCTAACCCTACATGCACTCGATTCTAACCATAACCCTAACCCAACCCTAAAGGCACGCTAACACTAGTCCAAACCATAACCCTGACCCTAACCCTAAAGGAAACCCTAACGGTAACCCTAACCCTCACCCTAACACTAAACCTAACCCTAAACCTAACCCTAAATATAACCCTCATATCTAACCCTCAACTTAACAGTACATGCACTCGATTCTAACCCTAACCCTAAAGCTAACACTTACCCTTATCTTAATGTTGACGGTAAACTTAACCCTAACCCTAAATGCACTCGATTCTAATCCTAACCCTAAACCGAACCCTAAAGACACTCTAAGAATAACCCAAATCCTAACGCTAACACAAAGCATAACCCTAACCCTAAACCCTAACCCTAACCCTAATCATAACTGTGACCCTAACCCTAACCCTAAACCTAACCATAACCTTAACCCTCACGATAACCCTTACCCTAACCCTAAATGCACTCCCTTCTAACACTAACACTAATCCTGACCCTAAATGCACTCTAACTCTAACCCTAAACCTAACCTTAAACCTAACTCTAACCATAACCCTAATCCTAACCCTAACCTGAAACCTAAATTTAGCCCTAATCCTAACCCTAACCCTAACCCTAACTTTAACCCTAACCCTAACCCTAACCCTAACCCTAAATCCTAACCCCAAATCGATTCTAACCCTAACCCTAACCCTAACCCTAAAACTAACCCTGAACTCAAACCCTAACCCCAACCCAAACCATCACAGTAACCCTAACACTAACTCTAACCCTAACCCTACTCTTAACTTTAACCCTAACGCTAACCCTAAATGCACTCGATTCTAACCGTAACCGTAACCCTAACCCTAAAGGCACGCTAACACTAGCCCAAACCATAACCCTAACCCTAACTCTAACTGAAACCCTAACCGTAACCCTAACCCTAACACTAAACCTAACCCTAAATAAAACCCTCAATTCTAACCCTAAACTTAACAGTATATGCACTAGATTCTAACCCTAACCCTAACCCTAAAACTAACCCTGAACCCTAACCCTAACCCTGACCCAAACCCTCACAGTAACCCTAACACTAACTCTGACCCTAACCTTACTCCTAACTTTAACCCTAACCCTAACCCTAAATGCACTCGATTCTAACCGTAACCGTAACCCTAACCCTAAAGGTGCGCTAACACTAGCCCAAACCATAACCCTAACCCTAACCCTAACTGACACCCTAACCGTAACCGTAACCCTAACACTAAACCTAACCCTAACTCTAACCCTAAATATAACCCTCAATTCTAACCCTAAACTTAACAGTACATGCACTCGATTCTAACCCTAACCCTAAAGCTAACACTAACCCTTATCTTAATGTTGATGCTAAACTTAACCCTAACCCTAAATGCACTCAATTCTAACCCTAACCCTAAACCGAACCCTAAATGCACTCTAAGACTAACCCAAATCCTAACCCTAACCCAAAGCATAACCCTCACCCTAAACACTAACGCTAACCCTAATCCTAACTGTGACCCTAACCCTAACCCTAAACCTAACCATAACCTTAACCCTAACGATAACCCTTACCCTAACCCTAAATGCACTCCCTTCTAACCCTAACACTAAGCCTGACCCTAAATGCACTCTAACTTTAACCCTAAACCTCACCTTAAATCCAACTCTAACCATAACCCTAATCCTAACCCTAAACTGAAACCTAAATCTAACCCTAATCCTAACCCTAACCCTAAACCTAACCCTGAACCCTAACGCTAACCCTAACCCAAACCCTCACCGTAACCCTAACCCTAACTCTAACCCTAACCCTAACCCTAACTCTACCCCTAACTTTAACCCTAACCCTAACCCTAAATGCAATCGATTCTAACTGTAACCCTAACCTTAACCTTAAAGGAACTCTAACACTAGCCGAAACCCTAAACCTGACCCTAACCGTAATACTAACCCTAAACCCTAACCCTAACCCAAACCCTATCTGTAACCCTAATCCTAAATTTAACCTTAACCCTAACCCGAAACCAAACCCTAAACCTAACCCTACCCCTTACTGTAACACTAACCCTAACACTACCCCTAAATGCACTCTTACCCTAACCATAAACCTAAATGTCAACCTAACCCAAACCGTAACCCTAAACCCTAACCCCGACATGCAATCGATTCTAACTCTCACCCTAAACCTACCCTTAAATGCACTCTAAACCTAACCCTAACCCTAACCCTAAACCCTAACCCTAACAATAAACCAAACCCTGACCATAACCCTAACCCTAACCCTAAACTTATACCAAACCCTAACCCTAACCCTAACACTAAATGCACTATGAACCTAACCCTAACCTTACCCCGACCCTAAATTTAACCCTAAACCTAACCCTAACCCTAACGCTAACCCTAACCCTAACCCTAAACCCTAACACTAACCGAAACCCTAACCCTAAACACTTACCCATACCCTGAATGCACTCGATTCTAACCCTAACCCTAAACCTACCCTTAAATGCACTCTAACCCTAACTCTAACGCTAATCCAAACCCTAACCTTAACACTAACCCTATACCTAACTGTAACCCTAATCCTAACCCTACCCCTAACCGTAACCTAAACCCTAATGATAATCCTAAACCTAATACTAAATGCGCTCGATTGTAACCCTAAATCTAACCCTCGATTATAATGCTAACTGTAACCCTTACCATAACCCTAAACCTAAATCTAACCCTACCCGTAACCCTAAACATAACCCTACACCTAATCCTAACCCCAAATCGATTCTAACCCTAACCCTAACCCTAACCCTAAAACTAACCCTGAACTCTAACCCTAACCCTAACCCAAACCCTCACAGTTACCCTAAAACTAACTCCAACCCTAACCTTACTCCTAACTTTAACCCTAACCCTAACTCTAAATGCATTCGATTCTAACGGTAACCCTAACCCTAAACCTAAAGGCACGCTAACACTAGCCCAAACCATAACCCTAACCCTGACCCTAATCGAAACGCTCACCGTAACCCTAACCCTAACACTAAACCTAACCCTAACCCTAAGCCTAAATATAACCCTCAATTCTAACCGTAAACTTAACAGTACATGCATTCGATTCTAACCCTAACCTTAATCCTAACCCTAACCCTAAAACTAACCCTGAACTCTAACCCTAACCCTAACCCAAACCCTCACAGTAACCCTAACACTAACTCTAACCCTAACCTTACTCCTAACTTTAACCCTAACCCTAACCCTACATGCACTCGATTCTAACCGTAACCCTAACCCAACCCTAAAGGCACGCTAACACTAGCCCAAACCCTAACCCTAACCCTAACCCTAACCGAAACCCTAACCGTAACCCTAACCCCAACACTAAACCGAACCCTAACCCTAACCCTAAATATAACCCTCAATTCTAACCCTAAATTTAACAGTACATGCACTCGATTCTAACCCTAACCCTAACCCTAACCCTAAAACTAACCCTGAACCCTAACCCTAACCCTGACCCAAACCCTCACAGTAACCCTAACACTAACTCTGACCCTAACCTTACTCCTAACTTTAACCCTAACCCTAACCCTAATTGCACTCGATTCTAACCGTAACCCTAACCCTAACCCTAAAGGCACGCTAACACTAGCCCAAACCATAACCCTAACCCTAACCCTAACTGAAACCCTAACCGTAACCCTAACCCTAACACTAAACCTAACCCTAAATATAACCCTCAATTCTAACCCAAAACTTAACAGTACATGCACTCGATTATAACCCTAACCCTAACCCTAACCCTAACCCTAAAACTAACCCTGAACTCTAACCCTAACCCCAACCCAAACCCTCACAGTAACCTTAACACTAACTCTAACCCTAACCTTTCTCCTAACTTTACCCCTAACCCTAACCCTAAATGCACTCGATTCTAACCGTAACCCTAACCCTAACCCTAAAGGCACGCTAACACTAGCCCAAACCATAACCCTAACCCTAACCCTAACTGAAACCCTAACCGTAACCCTAACCCTAACACTAAACCTAACCCTAACCCTAACCCTAAATATAACCCTCAATTCTAACCCTCAACTTAACAGTACATGCACTCGATTCTAACCCTAACCCTAAAGCTAACACTAACCCTTCTCTTAATGTTGACGCTAAACTTAACCCTAACCCTAAATGCACTCGATTCTAACCCTAACCCTAAACCGAACCCTAAATGCACTCTAAGACTAACCCAAATACTAACCGTAACCCAAAGCATAACCCTCACCCTAAACACTAACCCTAACCCTAATCCTAACTGTGACCCTAACCCTAACCCTAAACCTAACCATAACCTTAACCCTAACGATAACCCTTACCCTAACCCTAAATGCACTCCCTTCTAACCCTAACACTAATCCTGACCCTAAATGCACTCTAACTTTAACCCTAAACCTCACCTTAAACCCAACTCTAACCATAACCCTAATCCTAACTCTAACCTGAAACCTAAATCTAACCCTAATCCTAACCCTAACCCTAAACCTAACCCTGAACCCTAACGCTAACCCTAACCCAAACCCTCACCGTAACCCTAACCCTAACTCTAACCCTAACCCTAACCCTAACTCTACCCCTAACTTTAACCCTAACCCTAACCCTAAATGCAATCGATTCTAACTGTAACCCTAACCTTAACCTTAAAGGCACTCTAACACTAGCCGAAACCCTAACCCTGACCCTAACCGTAATCCTAACCCGAAACCCTAACCCTAACCCAAACCCTATCTGTAACCCTAATCCTAAATTTCACCTTAACCCTAACCCTAAACCCGAACCCTAACCCTAAACCAAACCCTAAACCTAACCCTAACCCTTACTGTAACACTAACCCTAACACTTCCCCTAAAGGCACTCTTACCCTAACCCTAAACCTAAACCTCACCCTAACACAGACCGTAACCGTAAACCCTAAGCCCGACATGCACTCGATTCTAACTCTAACCCTAAACCTACCCTTAAATGCACTCTGACCCTAACCCTAACACTAACACAAAACCTAACCCTAAACCCTAACCCTAACACTAAAGCAAACCCTGACCGTAACCCTAACCCTAACCGTAACCCTATACCAAACCCTAACCCTGACCCTAACCCCAAATGCACTATGAACCTAACCCTAACCTTACCCTAACCCTAAACTTAACCCTAAACCTAACCCTAACCCTAACACTAAACCTAGCCCTAACCCTAACCCTAAATATAACCCTCAATTCTAACCCTAAACTTAACAGTACATGCACTCGATTATAACCCTAACCCTAACCCTAACCCTAACCCTAAAACTAACCCTGAACCCTAACCCTAACCCTGACCCAAACGATCACAGTAACCCTAACACTAAATATGACCCTAACTTTAATCCTAACTTTAACCCTAACCCTAACCCTGAATGCACTCGATTCTAACCGTAAACCTAACCCTAACCCTAAAGGCACGCTAACACTAGCCCAAACCATAACCCTAACCCTAACCCTAACTGAAACCCTAACCGTAACCCTAACCCTAACCCTAAACTTATACCAAACCCTAACCCTAACCCTAACCCTAAATGCACTCTGAACCTAACCCTAACCTTACCCCAACCCTAAACTTAACCCTAAACCTAACCCTAACCCTAACGCTAACCCTAACCCTAACCCTAAACCCTAACGCTAACACTAACCGAAACCCTCACCCTAAACACTTACCCTTACCTTGAATGCACTCGATTCTAACCCTAACCCTAAACCTACCCTTAAATGCACTCTAACCCTAATTCTAACGCTAATCCAAACCCTAACCTTAACCCTAACCCTATACCTAACTGTAACCCTAATACTAACCCTACCCCTAACCGTAACCTAAACCCTAATGATAATCCTAAACCTAATACTAAATGTGCCCGATTGTAACCCTAAGCCTAACCCTCGATTATAATGCTAACTGTAACCCTTACCAAAACCCTAAATCTAAATCTAACCCTACCCGTAACCCTAAACATAACCCTACACCTAATCCTAACCCCAAATCGATTCTAACCCTAACCCTAACCCTAACCCTAAAACTAACCCTGAACTCTAACCCTAACCCTAACCCAAACCCTCACAGTAACCCTAACACTAACTCCAACCCTAACCTTACTCCTAACTTTAACCCTAACCCTAACCCTAAATGCATTCGATTCTAACGGTAACCCTAAGCCTATCCCTAAAGGCACGCTAACACTAGCCCAAACCATAACCCTAACCCTGACCCTAACCGAAACGCTCACCGTAACCCTAACCCTAACCCTAAATATAACCCTCAATTCTAACCCTAAACTTAACAGTACATGCATTCCATTCTAACCCTAACCCTAATCCTAACCCTAACCCTAAAACTAACCCTGAACCCTAACCATAACCCTAACCCAAACCCTCACAGTAACCCTAACACTAACTCTAACCCTAACTTTACTCCTAACTTTAACCCTAACCCTAACCCTACATGCACTCGATTCTAACCATAACCCTAACCCAACCCTAAAGGCACGCTAACACTAGTCCAAACCATAACCCTGACCCTAACCCTAAAGGAAACCCTAACGGTAACCCTAACCCTCACCCTAACACTAAACCTCACCCTAAACCTAACCCTAAATATAACCCTCATATCTAACCCTCAACTTAACAGTACATGCACTCGATTCTAACCCTAACCCTAAAGCTAACACTTACCCTTATCTTAATGTTGACGGTAAACTTAACCCTAACCCTAAATGCACTCGATTCTAACCCTAACCCTAAACCGAACCCTAAAGACACTCTAAGAATAACCCAAATCCTAACGCTAACACAAAGCATAACCCTAACCCTAAACCCTAACTCTAACCCTAATCATAACTGTGACCCTAACCCTAACCCTAAACTTAACCATAACCTTAACCCTCACGATAACCCTTACCCTAACCCTAAATGCACTCCCTTCTAACACTAACACTAATCCTGACCCTAAATGCACTCTAACTCTAACCCTAAACCTAACCTTAAACCTAACTCTAACCATAACCCTAATCCTAACCCTAACCTGAAACCTAAATTTAGCCCTAATCCTAACCCTAACCCTAACCCTAACTTTAACCCTAACCCTAACCCTAACCCTAAATCCTAACCCCAAATCGATTCTAACCCTAACCCTAACCCTAACCCTAAAACTAACCCTGAACTCAAACCCTAACCCCAACCCAAACCATCACAGTAACCCTAACACTAACTCTAACCCTAACCCTACTCTTAACTTTAACCCTAACGCTAACCCTAAATGCACTCGATTCTAACCGTAACCGTAACCCTAACCCTAAAGGCACGCTAACACTAGCCCAAACCATAACCCTAACCCTAACTCTAACTGAAACCCTAACCGTAACCCTAACCCTAACCCTAAAACTAACCCTGAACCCTAACCCTAACCCTGAACCAAACCCTCACAGTAACCCTAACACTAACTCTGACCCTAACCTTACTCCTAACTTTAACCCTAACCCTAACCCCAAATGCACTCGATTCTAACCGTAACCGTAACCCTAACCCTAAAGGTGCGCTAACACTAGCCCAAACCATATCCCTAACCCTAACCCTAACTGACACCCTAACCGTAACCCTAACCCTAACACTAAACCTAACCCTAACCCTAACCCTAAATATAACCCTCAATTCTAACCCTACTCTTAACAGTACATGCACTCGATTCTAACCCTAACCCTAACCCTAACCCTAACCCTAAAACTAACCCTGAACTCTAACCCTAACCCCAACCCAAACCCTCACAGTAACCTTAACACTAACTCTAACCCCAACCTTACTCCTAACTTTACCCCTAACCCTAACCGTAAATGCACTCGATTCTAACCGTAACCCTAACCCTAACCCTAAAGGCACGCTAACACTAGCCCAAACCATAACCCTAACCCTAACCCTAACTGAAACCCTAACCGTAACCCTAACCCTAACACTAAACCTAACCCTAACCCTAACCCTAAATATAACTCTCAATTCTAACCCTCAACTTAACAGTACATGCACTCGATTCTAACCCTAACCCTAAAGCTAACACTAACCCTTATCTTAATGTTGACGCTAAACTTAACCCTAACCCTAAATGCACTCGATTCTAACCCTAACCCTAAACCGAACCCTAAATACACTCTAAGAATAACCCAAATACTAACCGTAACCCAAAGCATAACCCTCACCCTAAACACTAACCCTAACCCTAATCCTAACTGTGACCCTAACCCTAACCCTAAACCTAACCATAACCTTAACCCTAACGATAACCCTTACCCTAACCCTAAATGCACTCCATTCTAACCCTAACACTAATCCTGACCCTAAATGCACTCTAACTTTAACCCTAAACCTCACCTTAAACCCAACTCTAACCATAACCCTAATCCTAACCCTAACCTGAAACCTAAATCTAACCCTAATCCTAACCCTAACCCTAAACCTAACCCTGAACCCTAACGCTAACCCTAACCCAAACCCTCACCGTAACCCTAACCCTAACTCTAACCCTAACCCTAACCCTAACTCTACCCCTAACTTTAACCCTAACCCTAACCCTAAATGCAATCGATTCTAACTGTAACCCTAACCTTAACCTTAAAGGCACTCTAACACTAGCCGAAACCCTAACCCTGACCCTAACCGTAATCCTAACCCTAAACCCTAACCCTAAACCAAACCCTAAACCTAACCCTAACCCTTACTGTAACACTAACCCTAACACTTCCCCTAAAGGCACTCTTACCCTAACCCTAAACCTAAACCTCACCCTAACACAGACCGTAACCGTAAACCCAAAGCCCGACATGCACTCGATTCTAACTCTAACCCTAAACCTACCCTTAAATGCACTCTAACCCTAACCCTAACACTAACACAAAACCTAACCCTAAACCCTAACCCTAACACTAAAGCAAACCCTGACCGTAACCCTAACCCTAACCGTAACCCTATACCAAACCCTAACCCTGACGCTAACCCCAAATGCACTATGAACCTAACCCTAACCTTACCCTAACCCTAAACTTAACCCTAAACCTAACCCTAACCTTAACACTAAACCTAGCCCTAACCCTAACTCTAAATATAACCCTCAATTCTAACCCTAAACTTAACAGTACATGCACTCGATTATAAGCCTAACCCTAACCCTAACCCTAACCCTAAAACTAACCCTGAACCCTAACCCTAACCCTGAACCAAACCCTCACAGTAACCCTAACACTAACTCTGACCCTAACCTTACTCCTAACTTTAACCCTAACCCTAACCCTAAATGCACTCGATTCTAACCGTAACCCTAACCCTAACCCTAAAGGCACGCTAACACTAGCCCAAACCATAACCCTAACCCTAACCCTATCTGAAACTCTAACCGTAACCCTAACCCTAACCCTAAACTTATACCAAACCCTAACCCTAACCCTAACCCTAAATGCACTCTGAACCTAACCCTAACTTTACTCCAACCCTAAACTTAACCCTAAACCTAACCCTAACCCTAACGCTAACCCTAACCCTAACCCTAAACCCTAACGCTAACACTAACCGAAACCCTCACCCTAAACACTTACCCTTACCTTGAATGCACTCGATTCTAACCCTAACCCTAAACCTACCCTTAAATGCACTCTAACCCTAACTCTAACGCTAATCCAAACCCTAACCTTAACCCTAACCCTATACCTAACTGTAACCCTAATACTAACCCTACCCCTAACCGTAACCTAAACCCTAATGATAATCCTAAACCTAATACTAAATGCGCTCGATTGTAACCCTAACCCTAACCCTCGATTATAATGCTAACTGTAACCCTTACCATAACCCTAAATCTAAATCTAACCCTACCCGTAACCCTAAACATAACCCTACACCTAATCCTAACCCCAAATCGATTCTAACCCTAACCCTAACCCTAACCCTAAAACTAACCCTGAACTCTAACCCTAACCCTAACCCAAACCCTCACAGTAACCCTAACACTAACTCCAACCCTAACCTTACTCCTAACTTTAACCCTAACCCTAACCCTAAATGCAATCGATTCTAACGGTAAACCTAACCCTAACCCTAAAGGCACGCTAACACTAGCCCAAACCATAACCCTAACCCTGACCCTAACCGAAACCCTCACCGTAACCCTAACCCTAACACTAAATCTAACCCTAACCCTAACCCTAAATATAACCCTCAATTCTAACCCTAAACTTAACAGTACATGCATTCGATTCTAACCCTAACCCTAACCCTAACCCTAACCCTAAAACTAACCCTGAACCCTAACCCTAACCCTAACCCAAACCCTCACAGTAACCCTAACACTAACTCTAACCCTAACTTTACTCCTAACTTTAACCCTAACCCTAACCCTACATGCACTCGATTCTAACCGTAACCCTAACCCAACCCTAAAGGCACGCTAACACTAGTCCAAACCATAACCCTAACCCTGACCCAAACCGAAACCCTAACCGTAACCCTAACCCTAACACTAAACCTAACCCTAACCTTAACCCTAAATATAACCCTGAACTTAACAGTACATGCACTCGATTCTAACCCTAACCCTAAAGCTAACACTTACCCTTATCTTAATGTTGACGGTAAACTTAACCCTAACCCTAAATGCACTCGATTCTAACCCTAACCCTAAACCGAACCCTAAATACACTCTAAGAATAACCCAAATCCTAACGCTAACACAAAGCGTAACCCTAACCCTAAACCCTAACCCTAACCCTAATCATAACTGTGACCCTAACCCTAACCCTAAACCTAACCATAACCTTAACCCTCACGATAACCCTTACCCTAACCCTAAATGCACTCCCTTCTAACACTAACACTAATCCTGACCCTAAATGCACTCTAACTCTAACCCTAAACCTAACCTTAAACCTAATTCTAACCATAACCCTAATCCTAACCCTAACCTGAAACCTAAATTTAGCCCTAATCCTAACCCTAACCCTAACCCTAACTTTAACCCTAACCCTAACCCTAAACCTAACCCTAAATCCTAACCCCAAATCGATTCTAACCCTAACCCTAACCCTAACCCTAAAACTAACCCTGAACTCAAACCCTAACCCCAACCCAAACCATCACAGTAACCTTAACACTAACTCTAACCCTAACCCTACTCTTAACTTTAACCCTAACGCTAACCCTAAATGCACTCGATTCTAACCGTAACCATAACCCTAACCCTAAAGGCACGCTAACACTAGCCCAAACCATAATCCTAACCCTAACCCTAACTGAAACCCTAACCGTAACCCTAACCCTAACACTAAACCTAACCCTAAATATAACCCTCAATTCTTACCCTAAATTTAACAGTACATGCACTCGATTCTAACCCTAACCCTAACCCTAACCCTAAAACTAACCCTGAACCCTAACCCTAACCCTGACCCAAACCCTCACAGTAACCCTAACACTAACTCTGACCCTAACCCTACTCTTAACTTTAACCCTAAGCCTAACCCTAATTGCACTCGATTCTAACCGTAACCCTAACCCTAACCCTAAAGGCACGCTAACACTAGCCCAAACCATAACCCTAACCCTAACCCTAACTGAAACCCTAACCGTAACCCTAACCCTATCACTAAACCTAACCCTAAATATAACCCTCAATTCTAACCCAAAACTTAACAGTACATGCACTCGATTATAACCCTAACCCTAACCCTAAACCTAACCCTAAAACTAACCCTGAACTCTAACCCTAACCCCAACCCAAACCCTCACAGTAACCTTAACACTAACTCTAACTCTAAACTTTCTGCTAACTTTAATCCTAACCCTAACCCTAAAGGCACGCTAACACTAGCCCAAACCATAACCCTAACCCTAACCCTAACTGAAACCCTAACCGTAACCCTAACCCTAACACTAAACCTAACCCTAACCCTAACCCTAAATATAACCCTCAATTCTAACCCTCAACTTAACAGTACATGCACTCGATTCTAACCCTAACCCTAAAGCTAACACTAACCCTTATCTTAATGTTGACGCTAAACTTAACCCTAACCCTAAATGCACTCGATTCTAACCCTAACCCTAAACCGAACCCTAAATGCACTCTAAGACTAACCCAAATACTAACCGTAACCCAAAGCATAACCCTCACCCTAAACACTAACCCTAACCCTAATCCTAACTGTGACCCTAACCCTAACCCTAAACCTAACCATAACCTTAACCCTAACGATAACCCTTACCCTAACCCTAAATGCACTCCCTTCTAACCCTAACACTAATCCTGACCCTAAATGCACTCTAACTTTAACCCTAAACCTCACCTTAAACCCAACTCTAACCATAACCCTAATCCTAACCCTAACCTGAAACCTAAATCTAACCCTAATCCTAACCCTAACCCTAAACCTAACCCTGAACCCTAACGCTAACCCTAACCCAAACCCTCACCGTAACCCTAACCCTAACTCTAACCCTAACCCTAACCCTAACTCTACCCCTAACTTTAACCCTAACCCTAACCCTAAATGCAATCGATTCTAACTGTAACCCTAACCTTAACCTTAAAGGCACTCTAACACTAGCCGAAACCCTAACCCTGACCCTAACCGTAATCCTAACCCTAAACCCTAACCCTAACCCAAACCCTATCTGTAACCCTAATCCTAAATTTCACCTTAACCCTAACCCTAAACCCGAACCCTAACCCTAAACCAAACCCTAAACCTAACCCTAACCCTTACTGTAACACTAACCCTAACACTTCCCCTAAAGGCACTCTTACCCTAACCCTAAACCTAAACCTCACCCTAACACAGACCGTAACCGTAAACCCTAAGCCCGACATGCACTCGATTCTAACTCTAACGCTAAACCTACCCTTAAATGCACTCTAACCCTAACTCTAACGCTAATCCAAACCCTAACCTTAACCCTAACCCTATACCTAACTGTAACCCTAATACTAACCCTACCCCTAACCGTAACCTAAACCCTAATGATAATCCTAAACCTAATACTAAATGTGCCCGATTGTAACCCTAACCCTAACCCTCGATTATAATGCTAACTGTAACCCTTACCATAACCCTAAATCTAAATCTAACCCTACCCGTAACCCTAAACATAACCCTACACCTAATCCTAACCCCAAATCGATTCTAACCCTAACCCTAACCCTAACCCTAAAACTAACCCTGAACTCTAACCCTAACGCTAACCCAAACCCTCACAGTAAACCTAACACTAACTCCAACCCTAACCTTACTCCTAACTTTAACCCTAACCCTAACCCTAAATGCATTCGATTCTAACGGTAACCCTAATCCTAACCCTAAAGGCACGCTAACACTAGCCCAAACCATAACCCTAACCCTGACCCTAACCGAAACCCTCACCGTAACCCTAACCCTAACACTAAACCTAACCCTAACCCTAACCCTAAATATAACCCTCAATTCTAACCTTAAACTTAACAGTACATGCATTCGATTCTAACCCTAACCCTAATCCTAACCCTAACCCTAACCCTAACCCAAACCCTCACAGTAACCCTAACACTAACTCCAACCCTAACCTTACTCCTAACTTTAACCCTAACCCTAACCCTAAATGCATTCGATTCTAACGGTAACCCTAACCCTAACCCTAAAGGCACGCTAACACTAGCCCAAACCATAACCCTAACCCTGACCCTAACCGAAACCCTCACCGTAACCCTAACCCTAACACTAAACCTAACCCTAACCCTAACCCTAAATATAACCCTCAATTCTAACCCTAAACTTAACAGTACATGCATTCGATTCTAACCCTAACCCTAATCCTAACCCTAACCCTAAAACTAACCCTGAACCCTAACCATAACCCTAACCCAAACCCTCACAGTAACCCTAACACTAACTCTAACCCTAACCTTACTCCTAACTTTAACCCTAACCCTAACCCTACATGCACTCGATTCTAACCATAACCCTAACCCAACCCTAAAGGCACGCTAACACTAGTCCAAACCATAACCCTGACCCTAACCCTAAAGGAAACCCTAACGGTAACTCTAACCCTCACCCTAACACTAAACCTAACCCTAAACCTAACCCTAAATATAACCCTCATATCTAACCCTCAACTTAACAGTACATGCACTCGATTCTAACCCTAACCCTAAAGCTAACACTTACCCTTATCTTAATGTTGACGGTAAACTTAACCCTAACCCTAAATGCACTCGATTCTAACCCTAACCCTAAACCGAACCCTAAAGACACTCTAAGAATAACCCAAATCCTAACGCTAACACAAAGCATAACCCTAACCCTAAACCCTAACCCTAACCCTAATCATAACTGTGACCCTAACCCTAACCCTAAACCTAACCATAACCTTAACCCTCACGATAACCCTTACCCTAACCCTAAATGCACTCCCTTCTAACACTAACACTAATCCTGACCCTAAATGCCCTCTAACTCTAACCCTAAACCTAACCTTAAACCTAACTCTAACCATAACCCTAATCCTAACCCTAACCTGAAACCTAAATTTAGCCCTAATCCTAACCCTAACCCTAACCCTAACTTTAACCCTAACCCTAACCCTAACCCTAAATCCTAACCCCAAATCGATTCTAACCCTAACCCTAACCCTAACCCTAAAACTAACCCTGAACTCAAACCCTAACCCCAACCCAAACCATCACAGTAACCCTAACACTAACTCTAACCCTAACCCTACTCTTAACTTTAACCCTAACGCTAACCCTAAATGCACTCGATTCTAACCGTAACCGTAACCCTAACCCTAAAGGCACGCTAACACTAGCCCAAACCATAACCCTAACCCTAACTCTAACTGAAACCCTAACCGTAACCCTAACCCTAACACTAAACCTAACCCTAAATAAAACCCTCAATTCTAACCCTAAACTTAATAGTATATGCACTAGATTCTAACCCTAACCCTAACCCTAACCCTAAAACTAACCCTGAACCCTAACCCTAACCCTGACCCAAACCCTCACAGTAACCCTAACACTAACTCTGACCCTAACCTTACTCCTAACTTTAACCCTAACCCTAACCCTAAATGCACTCCATTCTAATCGTAAACGTAACCCTAACCCTAAAGGTGCGCTAAGACTAGCCCAAACCATAACCCTAACCCTAACCCTAAATGACACCCTAACCGTAACCCTAACCCTAACACTAAACCTAACCCTAACTCTAACCCTAAATATAACCCTCAATTCTAACCCTAAACTTAACAGTACATGCACTCGATTCTAACCCTAACCCTAAAGCTAACACTAACCCTTATCTTAATGTTGATGCTAAACTTAACCCTAACCCTAAATGCACTCAATTCTAACCCTAACCCTAAACCGAACCCTAAATGCACTCTAAGACTAACCCAAATCCTAACCCTAACCCAAAGCATAACCCTCACCCTAAACACTATCCCTCACCCTAATCCTAACTGTGACCCTAACCCTAACCCTAAACCTAACCATAACCTTAACCCTAACGATAACCCTTACCCTAACCCTAAATGCACTCCCTTCTAACCCTAACACTAAGCCTGACCCTAAATGCACTCTAACTTTAACCTTAAACCTCACCTTAAATCCAACTCTAACCATAACCCTAATCCTAACCCTAACCTGAAACCTAAATCTAACCCTAATCCTAACCCTAACCCTAAACCTAACCCTGAACCCTAACGCTAACCCTAACCCAAACCCTCACCGTAACCCTAACCCTAACTCTAACCCTAACCCTAACCCTAACTCTACCCCTAACTTTAACCCTAACCCTAACCCTAAATGCAATCGATTCTAACTGTAACCCTAACCTTAACCTTAAAGGAACTCTAACACTAGCCGAAACCCTAAACCTGACCCTAACCGTAATACTAACCCTAAACCCTAACCCTAACCCAAACCCTATCTGTAACCCTAATCCTAAATTTAAACTTAACCCTAACCCGAAACCAAACCTTAAACCTAACCCTACCCCTTACTGTAACACTAACCCTAACACTACCCCTAAATGCACTCTTACCCTAACCCTAAACCTAAACGTCAACCTAACCCAAACCGTAACCCTAAACCCTAACCCCGACATGCAATCGATTCTAACTCTCACCCTAAACCTACCCTTAAATGCACTCTAAACCTAACCCTAACCCTAACCCTAAACCCTAACCCTAACAATAAACCAAACCCTGACCATAACCCTAACCCTAACCCTAAACTTATACCAAACCCTAACCCTAACCCTAACCCTAAATGCACTATGAACCTAACCCTAACCTTACCCCAACCCTAAACTTAACCCTAAACCTAACCCTAACCCTAACGCTAACCCTAACCCTAACCCTAAACCCTAACGCTAACACTAACCGAAACCCTCACCCTAAACACTTACCCTTACCCTGAATGCACTCGATTCTAACCCTAATCCTAAACCTACCCTTAAATGCACACTAACCCTAAATCTAACGCTAATCCAAACCCTAACCTTAACACTAACCCTATCCCTAACTGTAACCCTAATCCTAACCCTACCCCTAACCGTAACCTAAACCCTAAGGATAATCCTAAACCTAATACTAAATGCGCTCGATTGTAACCCTAAATCTAACCCTCGATTATAATGCTAACTGTAACCCTTACCATAACCCTAAACCTAAATCGAACCCTACCCGTAACCCTAAACATAACCCTACACCTAATCCTAACCCCAAATCGATTCTAACCCTAAACCTAACCCTAACCCTAAATATAACCCTCAATTCTAACCCTAAACTTAACAGTACATGCATTCGATTCTAACCCTAACCCTAATCCTTACTCTTACCCTAAAACTAACCCTGAACCCTAACCCTAACCCTAACCCAAACCCTCACAGTAACCCTAACACTAACTCTAACCCTAACCTTACTTCTAACTTTAACCCTAACCCTAACCCTACATGCACTCGATTCTAACCGTAACCCTAACCCAACCCTAAAGGCACGCTAACAATAGCCCAAACCATAACCCTAACCCTAACCCTAACCGAATCCCTAACCGTAACCCTAACCCTAACACTAAACCTAACCCTAACCCTAACCCTAAATATAACCGTCAATTCTAACCCTAAACTTAACAGTACATGCACTCGATTCTAACCCTAACCCTAAAGCTAACACTTACCCTTATCTTAATGTTGACGGTAAACTTAACCCTAACCCTACATGCACTCGATTCTAACCCTAACCCTAAACCGAACCCTAAATACACTCTAAGAATAACCCAAATCCTAAGCCTAACCCAAAGCATAACCCTAACCCTATACCCTAACCCTAACCCTAATCATAACTGTAACCCTAACCCTAACCTTAAACCTAACCATTACCTTAACCCTAACGATAACCCTTACCGTAACCCTAAATGCACTCACTTCTAACCCTAACACTAATCCTGACCTTAAATGCACTCTAACTCTAACCCTAAACCTAACCTTAAACCTAACTCTAAGCATAACCCTAATACTAACCCTAACCTGAAACCTAAATTTAGCCCTAATCCTAACCCTAACCCTAACCCTAACTCTAACTTTAACCCTAACCCTAACCCTAACCCTAAATCCTAACCCCAAATCGATTCTAACCCTAACCCTAACCCTAACCCTAAAACTAACCCTGAACCCTAACCCTAACCCTGACCCAAACCCTCACAGTAACCCTAACACTAACTCTGACCCTAACCTTACTCCTAACTTTAACCCTAACCCTAACCCTAAATGCACTCGATTCTAACCGTAACCGTAACCCTAACCCTAAAGGTGCGCTAACACTAGCCCAAACCATAACCCTAACCCTAACCCTAACTGACACCCTAACCATAACCCTAACCCTAACACTAAACCTAACCCTAACCCTAACCCTAAATATAACCCTCAATTCTAACCCTCAACTTAACAGTACATGCACTCGATTCTAACCCTAACCCTAAAGCTAACACTAACCCTTATCTTAATGTTGACGCTAAACTTAACCCTAACCCTAAATGCACTCGATTCTAACCCTAACCCTAAACCGAACCCTAAATGCACTCTAAGACTAACCCAAATACTAACCGTAACCCAAAGCATAACCCTCACCCTAAACACTAACCCTAACCCTAATCCTAACTGTGACCCTAACCCTAACCCTAAACCTAACCATAACCTTAACCCTAACGATAACCCTTACCCTAACCCTAAATGCACTCCCTTCTAACCCTAACACTAATCCTGACCCTAAATGCACTCTAACTTTAACCCTAAACCTCACCTTAAACCCAACTCTAACCATAACCCTAATCCTAACCCTAACCTGAAACCTAAATCTAACCCTAATCCTAACCCTAACCCTAAACCTAACCCTGAACCCTAACGCTAACCCTAACCCAAACCCTCACCGTAACCCTAACCCTAACTCTAACCCTAACCGTAACCCTAACTCTACCCCTAACTTTAAACCCAACCCTAACCCTAAATGCAATCGATTCTAACTGTAACCCTAACCTTAACCTTAAAGGCACTCTAACACTAGCCGAAACCCTAACCCTGACCCTAACCGTAATCCTAACCCTAAACCCTAACCCTAACCCAAACCCTATCTGTAACCCTAATCCTAAATTTCACCTTAACCCTAACCCTAAACCCGAACCCTAACCCTAAACCAAACCCTAAACCTAACCCTAACCCTTACTGTAACACTAACCCTAACACTTCCCCTAAAGGCACTCTTACCCTAACCCTAAACCTAAACCTCACCCTAACACAGACCGTAACCGTAAACCCTAAGCCCGACATGCACTCGATTCTAACTCTAACCCTAAACCTACCCTTAAATGCACTCTAACCCTAACCCTAACACTAACACAAAACCTAACCCTAAACCCTAACCCTAACACTAAAGCAAACCCTGACCGTAACCCTAACCCTAACCGTAACCCTATACCAAACCCTAACCCTGACCCTAACCCCAAATGCACTATGAACCTAACCCTAATCTTACCCTAACCCTAAACTTAACCCTAAACCTAACCCTAACCCTAACACTAAACCTAGCCCTAACCCTAACCCTAAATATAACCCTCAATTCTAACCCTAAACTTAACAGTACATGCATTCGATTCTAACCCTAACCCTAATCCTAACCCTAACCCTAAAACTAACCCTGAACCCTAACCCTAACCCTAACCCAAACCCTCACAGTAACCCTAACACTAACTCTAACCCTAACCTTACTCCTAACTTTAACCCTAACCCTAACCCTACATGCACTTGATTCTAACCGTAACCCTAACCCAACCCTAAAGGCACGCTAACACTAGTCCAAACCATAACCCTAACCCTAACCCTAATGGAAACCCTGACCGTAACCCTAACCCTAACACTAACCCTAACCCTAACCCTAACCCTTAATATAACGCTCAACTTAACAGTACATGCACTCGATTCTAACCCTAACCCTAAAGCTAACACTTACCCTTATCTTAATGTTGACGGTAAACTTAACCCTAACCCTAAATGCACTCGATTCTAACCCTAACCCTAAACCGAACCCTAAATACACTCTAAGAATAACCCAAATCCTAACGCTAACACAAAGCATAACCCTAACCCTAAACCCTAACCCTAACCCTAATCATAACTGTGACCCTAACCCTAACCCTAAACCTAACCATAACCTTAACCCTAACGATAACCCTTACCCTAACCCTAAATGCACTCCCTTCTAACACTAACACTAATCCTGACCCTAAATGCACTCTAACTCTAACCCTAAACCTAACCTTAAACCTAACTCTAACCATAACCCTAATCCTAACCCTAACCTGAAACCTAAATTTAGCCCTAATCCTAACCCTAACCCTAACCCTAACCCTAACTTTAACCCTAACCCTAACCCTAACCCTAACCCTAAATCCTAACCCCAAATCGATTCTAACCCTAACCCTAACCCTAACCCTAAAACTAACCCTGAACTCAAACCCTAACCCCAACCCAAACCATCACAGTAACCTTAACACTAACTCTAACCCTAACCCTACTCTTAACTTTAACCCTAACGCTAACCCTAAATGCACTCGATTCTAACCGTAACCATAACCCTAACCCTAAAGGCACGCTAACACTAGCCCAAACCATAATCCTAACCCTAACCCTAACTGAAACCCTAACCGTAACCCTAACCCTAACACTAAACCTAACCCTAAATATAACCCTCAATTCTAACCCTCAACTTAACAGTACATGCACTCGATTCTAACCCTAACCCTAAAGCTAACACTTACCCTTATCTTAATGTTGACGCTAAACTTAACCCTAACCCTAAATGCACTCGATTCTAACCCTAACCCTAAACCGAACCCTATATGCACTCTAAGACTAACCCAAATACTAACCGTAACCCAAAGCATAACCCTCACGCTAAACACTAACCCTAACCCTAATCCTAACTGTGACCCTAACCCTAACCCTAAACCTAACCATAACCTTAACCCTAACGATAACCCTTACCCTAACCCTAAATGCACTCCCTTCTAACCCTAACACTAATCCTGACCCTAAATGCACTCTAACTTTAACCCTAAACCTCACCTTAAACCCAACTCTAACCATAACCCTAATCCTAACCCTAACCTGAAACCTAAATCTAACCCTAATCCTAACCCTAACCCTAAACCTAACCCTGAACCCTAACGCTAACCCTAACCCAAACCCTCACCGTAACCCTAACCCTAACTCTAACCCTAACCCTAACCCTAACTCTACCCCTAACTTTAACCCTAACCCTAACCCTAAATGCAATCGATTCTAACTGTAACCCTAACCTTAACCTTAAAGGCACTCTAACACTAGCCGAAACCCTAACCCTGACCCTAACCGTAATCCTAACCCTAAACCCTAACCCTAACCCAAACCCTATCTGTAACCCTAATCCTAAATTTCACCTTAACCCTAACCCTAAACCCGAACCCTAACCCTAAACCAAACCCTAAACCTAACCCTAACCCTTACTGTAACACTAACCCTAACACTTCCCCTAAAGGCACTCTTACCCTAACCCTAAACCTAAACCTCACCCTAACACAGACCGTAACCGTAAACCCTAAGCCCGACATGCACTCGATTCTAACTCTAACCCTAAACCTACCCTTAAATGCACTCTAACCCTAACCCTGACACTAACACAAAACCTAAACCTAAACCCTAACCCTAACACTAAAGCAAACCCTGACCGTAACCATAACCCTAACCCTAACCCTATACCAAACCCTAACCCTGACCCTAACCCCAAATGCACTATGAACCTAACCCTAACCTTACCCTAAACCTAAACCTAACCCTAACACTAAACCTAGCCCTAACCCTCACCCTAAATATAACCCTCAATTCTAACCCTAAACTTAACAGTACATGCACTCGATTATAACCCTAACCCTAACCCTAACCCTAACCCTAAAACTAACCCTGAACCCTAACCCTATCCCTGACCCAAACCCTCACAGTAACCCTAACACTAACTCTGACCCTAACCTTAATCCTAACTTTAACCCTAACCCTAACCCTGAATGCACTCGATTCTAACCGTAACCCTAACCCTAACCCTAAAGGCACGCTAACACTAGCCCAAACCATAACCCTAACCCTAACTCTAACTGAAACCCTAACCGTAACCCTAACCCTAACCCTAAACTTATACCAAACCCTAACCCTAACCCTAACCCTAAATGCACTCTGAACCTAACCCTAACCTTACCCCAACCCTAAACTTAACCCTAAACCTAACCCTAACCCTAACGCTAACCCTAACCCTAACCCTAAACCCTAACGCTAACACTAACCGAAACCCTCACCCTAAACACTTACCCTTACCTTGAATGCACTCGATTCTAACCCTAACCCTAAACCTACCCTTAAATGCACTCTAACCCTAACTCTAACGCTAATCCAAACCCTAACCTTAACCCTAACCCTATCCCTAACTGTAACCCTAATACTAACCCTACCCTTAACCGTAACCTAAACCCTAATGATAATCCTAAACCTAATACTAAATGTGCCCGATTGTAACCCTAACCGTAACCCTCGATTATAATGCTAACTGTAACCCTTACCATAACCCTAAATCTAAATCTAACCCTACCCGTAACCCTAAACATAACCCTACACCTAATCCTAACCCCAAATCGATTCTAACCCTAACCCTAACCCTAACCCTAAAACTAACCCTGAACTCTAACCCTAACCCTAACCCAAACCCTCACAGTAACCCTAACACTAACTCCAACCCTAACCTTACTCCTAACTTTAACCCTAACCCTAACCCTAAATGCATTCGATTCTAACGGTAACCCTAACCCTAACCCTAAAGGCACGCTAAGACTAGCCCAAACCATAACCCTAACCCTGACCCTAACCGAAACCCTCACCGTAACCCTAACCCTAACACTAAATCTAACCCTAACCATAACCCTAAATATAACCCTCAATTCTAACCCTAAACTTAACAGTACATGCATTCGATTCTAACCCTAACCCTAATCCTAACCCTAACCCAAAAACTAACCCTGAACCCTAACCATAACCCTAACCCAAACCCTCACAGTAACCCTAACACTAACTCTAACCCTAACCTTACTCCTAACTTTAAACCTAACCCTAACCCTACATGCACTCGATTCTAACCGTAACCCTAACCCAATCCTAAAGGCACGCTAACACTACTCCAAACCATAACCCTGACCCTAACCCTAAAGGAAACCCTAACCGTAACCCTAACCCTAACACTAAACATAACCCTAACCCTAACCCTAAATATAACCCTCAACTTAACAGTACATGCACTCGATTCTAACCCTAACCCTAAAGCTAACACTTACCCTTATCTTAATGTTGACGGTAAACTTAACCCTAACCCTAAATGCACTCGATTCTAACCCTAACCCTAAATATAACCCTCAACTTAACAGTACATGCACTCGATTCTAACCCTAACCCTAAAGCTAACACTTACCCTTGTCTTAATGTTGACGGTAAACTTAACCCTAACCCTACATGCACTCGATTCTAACCATAACCCTAACCCAACCCTAAAGGCACGCTAACACTAGTCCAAACCATAACCCTGACCCTAACCCTAAAGGAAACCCTAACGGTAACCCTAACCCTCACCCTAACACTAAACCTAACCCTAAACCTAACCCTAAATATAACCCTCATATCTAACCCTCAACTTAACAGTACATGCACTCGATTCTAACCCTAACCCTAAAGCTAACACTTACCCTTATCTTAATGTTGACGGTAAACTTAACCCTAACCCTAAATGCACTCGATTCTAACCCTAACCCTAAACCGAACCCTAAATACACTCTAAGAATAACCCAAATCATAACGCTAACACAAAGCATAACCCTAACCCTAAACCCTAACCCTAACCCTAATCATAACTGTGACCCTAACCCTAACCCTAAAGCTAAGCATAACCTTAACCCTCACGATAACCCTTACCCTAACCCTAAATGCACTCCCTTCTAACACTAACACTAATCCTGACCCTAAATGCCCTCTAACTCTAACCCTAAACCTAACCTTAAACCTAACTCTAACCATAACCCTAATCCTAACCCTAACCTAAAACCTAAATTTAGCCCTAATCCTAACCCTAACCCTAACCCTAACTTTAACCCTAACCCTAACCCTAACCCTAACCCTAAATCCTAACCCCAAATCGATTCTAACCCTAACCCTAACCCTAACCCTAAAACTAACCCTGAACTCAAACCCTAACCCCAACCCAAACCATCACAGTAACCCTAACACTAACTCTAACCCTAACCCTACTCTTAACTTTAACCCTAACGCTAACCCTAAATGCACTCGATTCTAACCGTAACCGTAACCCTAACCCTAAAGGCACGCTAACACTTGCCCAAACCATAACCCTAACCCTAACCCTAACTGAAACCCTAACCGTAACCCTAACCCTAACACTAAACCTAACCCTAAATATAACCCTCAATTCTAACCCTAAACTTAACAGTATATGCACTAGATTCTAACCCTAACCCTAACCCTAACCCTAAAACTAACCCTGAACCCTAACCCTAACCCTGACCCAAACCCTCACAGTAACCCTAACACTAACTCTGACCCTAACCTTACTCCTAACTTTAACCCTAACCCTAACCCTAAATGCACTCGATTCTAACCGTAACCGTAACCCTAACCCTAAAGGTGTGCTAACACTAGCCCAAACCATAACCCTAACCCTAACCCTAACTGACACCCTAACCGTAACCCTAACCCTAACACTAAACCTAACCCTAACCCTAACCCTAAATATAACCCTCAATTCTAACCCTAAACTTAACAGTACATGCACTCGATTCTAACCCTAACCCTAACCCTAACCCTAACCCTAAAACTAACCCTGAACTCTAACCCTAACCCCAACCCAAACCCTCACAGTAACCTTAACACTAACTCTAACCCTAACCTTACTCCTAACTTTACCCCTAACCCTAACCCTAAATGCACTCGATTCTAACCGTAACCATAACCCTAACCCTAAAGGCACGCTAACACTAGCCCAAACCATAACCCTAACCCTAACCCTAACTGAAACCCTAACCGTAACCCTAACCCTAACACTAAACCTAACCCTAACCCTAACCCTAAATATAACCCTCAATTCTAACCCTCAACTTAACAGTACATGCACTCGATTCTAACCCTAACCCTAAAGCTTACACTAACCCTTATCTTAATGTTGACGCTAAACTTAACCCTAACCCTAAATGCACTCGATTCTAACCCTAACCCTAAACCGAACCCTAAATGCACTCTAAGACTCACCCAAATCCTAACCGTAACCCAAAGCATAACCCTCACCCTAAACACTAACGCTAACCCTAATCCTAACTGTGACCCTAACCCTAACCCTAAACCTAACCATAACCTTAACCCTAACGATAACCCTTACCCTAACCCTAAATGCACTCCCTTCTAACCCTAACACTAATCCTGACCCTAAATGCACTCTAACTTTAACCCTAAACCTCACCTTAAACCCAACTCTAACCATAACCCTAATCCTAACCCTAACCTGAAACCTAAATCTAACCCTAATCCTAACCCTAACCCTAAACCTAACCCTGAACCCTAACGCTAACCCTAACCCAAACCCTCACCGTAACCCTAACCCTAACTCTAACCCTAACCCTAACCCTAACTCTACCCCTAACTTTAACCCTAACCCTAACCCTAAATGCAATCGATTCTAACTGTAACCCTAACCTTAACCTTAAAGGCACTCTAACACTAGCCGAAACCCTAACCCTGACCCTAACCGTAATCCTAACCCTAAACCCTAACCCTAACCCAAACCCTATCTGTAACCCTAATCCTAAACTTCACCTTAACCCTAATCCTAAACCCGAACCCTAACCCTAAACCAAACCCTAAACCTAACCCTAACCTTTACTGTAACACTAACCCTAACACTTCCCCTAAAGGCACTCTTACCCTAACCCTAAACCTAAACCTCACCCTAACACAGACCGTAACCGTAAACCCTAAGCCCGACATGCACTCGATTCTAACTCTAACCCTAAACCTACCCTTAAATGCACTCTAACCCTAACCCTAACACTAACACAAAACCTAACCCTAAACCCTAACCCTAACACTAAAGCAAACCCTGACCGTAACCCTAACCCTAACCCTAACCCTATACCAAACCCTAACCCTGACCCTAACCCCAAATGCACTATGAACCTAACCCTAACCTTACCCTAACCCTAAACTTAACCCTAAACCTAAACCTAACCCTAACACTAAACCTAGCCCTAACCCTAACCCTAAATATAACCCTCAATTCTAACCCTAAACTTAACAGTACATGCACTCCATTCTAAACCTCACCCTAACCCTAAAACTAACCCTGAACCCTAACCATAACCCTGACCCAAACCCTCACAGTAACCCTAACACTAACTATGACCCTAACCTTAATCCTAACTTTAACCCTAACCCTAACCCTAAATGCACTCGATTCTAACCGTAACCCTAACCCTAACCCTAAAGGCACGCTAACACTAGCCCAAACCATAACCCTAACCCTAACCCTAACTGAAACCCTAACCGTAACCCTAACCCTAACCCTAAACTTATACCAAACCATAACCCTAACCCTAACCCTAAATGCACTCGATTCTAACCCTAACCCTAAACCGAACCCTAAATGCACTCTAAGACTCACCCAAATCCTAACCCTAACCCAAAGCATAACCCTCACCCTAAACACTAACGCTAACCCTAATCCTAACTGTGACCCTAACCCTAACCCTAAACCTAACCATAACCTTAACCCTAACGATAACCCTTACCCTAACCCTAAATGCACTCCCTTCTAACCCTAACACTAATCCTGACCCTAAATGCACTCTAACTTTAACCCTAAACCTCACCTTAAACCCAACTCTAACCATAACCCTAATCCTAACCCTAACCTGAAACCTAAATCTAACCCTAATCCTAACCCTAACCCTAAACCTAACCCTGAACCCTAACGCTAACCCAAACCCAAACCCTCACCGTAACCCTAACCCTAACTCTAACCCTAACCCTAACCCTAACTCTACCCCTAACTTTAACCCTAACCCTAACCCTAAATGCAATCGATTCTAACTGTAACCCTAACCTTTACCTTAAAGGAACTCTAACACTAGTCGAAACCCTAAACCTGACCCTAACACTAATACTAACCCTAAACCCTAACCCTAACCCAAACCCTATCTGTAACCCTAATCCTAAATTTAAGCTTAACCCTAACCCGAAATCCGAACCCTAACCCGAAACCAAACCGTAAACCTAACCCTAACCCTTACTGTAACACTAACCCTAACACTACCCCTAAATGCACTCTTACCCTAACCCTAAACCTAAACGTCAACCTAACCCAAACCGTAACCCTAAACCCTAACCCCGACATGCAATCGATTCTAACTCTAACCCTAAACCTACCCTTAAATGCACTCTAAACCTAACCCTAACCCTAACCCTAACAATAAACCAAACCCTGACCATAACCCTAACCCTAACCCTAAACTTATACCAAACCCTAACCCTAACCCTAACCCTAAATGCACTCTGAACCTAACCCTAACCTTACCCCAACCCTAAACTTAACCCTAAACCTAACCCTAACCCTAACGCTAACCCTAACCCTAACCCTAAACCCTAACACTAACCGAAACCCTAACCCTAAACACTTACCCTTACCCTGAATGCACTCGATTCTAACCCTAATCCTAAACCTACCCTTAAATGCACACTAACCCTAAATCTAACGCTAATCCAAAACCTAACCTTAACACTAACCCTATCCCTAACTGTAACCCTAATCCTAACCCTACCCCTAACCGTAACCTAAACCCTAAGGATATTCTTAAACCTAATACTAAATGCGCTCGATTGTAACCCTAAATCTAACCCTCGATTATAATGCTAACTGTAACCCTTACCATAACCCTAAACCTAAATCGAACCCTACCCGTAACCCTAAACATAACCCTACACCTAATCCTAACCCCAAATCGATTCTAACCCTAAACCTAACCCTAACCCTAAATATAACCCTCAATTCTAACCCTAAACTTAACAGTACATGCATTCGATTCTAACCCTAACCCTAATCCTTACCCTAACCCTAAAACTAACCCTGAACCCTAACTCTAACCCTAACCCAAACCCATACAGTAACCCTAACACTAACTCTAACCCTAACCTTACTCCTAACTTTAACCCTAACCCTAACCCTACATGCACTCGATTCTAACCGTAACCCTAACCCAACCCTAAAGGCACGCTAACAATAGCCCAAACCATAACCCTAACCCTAACCCTAACCGAAACCCTAACCGTAACCCTAACCCTAACACTAAACCTAACCCTAACCCTAACCCTAAATATAACCGTCAATTCTAACCCTAAACTTAACAGTACATGCACTCGATTCTAACCCTAACCCTAAAGCTAACACTTACCCTTATCTTAATGTTGACGGTAAACTTAACCCTAACCCTACATGCACTCGATTCTAACCCTAACCCTAAACCGAACCCTAAATACACTCTAAGAATAACCCAAATCCTAACCCTAACCCAAAGCATAACCCTAACCCTATACCCTAACCCTAACCCTAATCATAACTGTGACCCTAACCCTAACCTTAAACCTAACCATTAACTTAACCCTAATGATAACCCTTACCCTAACCCTAAATGCACACCCTTCTGACCCTAACACTAATCCTGACCTTAAATGCACTCTAACTCTAACCCTAAACCTAACCTTAAACCTAACTCTAAGCATAACCCTAATACTAACCCTAACCTGAAACCTAAATTTAGCCCTAATCCTGACCCTAACCCTAACCCTAACCCTAACTTTAACCCTAACCCTAACCCTAAATCCTAACCCCAAATCGATTCTAACCCTAACCCTAACCCTAACCCTAAAACTAACCCTGAACTCTAACCCTAACTCCAACCCAAACCATCACAGTAACCCTAACACTAACTCTAACCCTAAACCTACTCTTAACTTTAACCCTAACGCTAACCCTAAATGTACTCGATTCTAACCGTAACCCTAACCCTAACCCTAAAGGCACGCTAACACTAGCGCAAACCATAACCCTAACCCTAAACCTAACTGAAACCCTAACCGTAACCCTAACCCTAACACGAAACCTAACACTAAACCTAACCCTAAATATAACCCTCAATTCTAACCCTAAACTTAACAGTACATGCACTCGATTCTAACCCTAACCCTAACCCTAAAACTAACCCTGAACCCTAACCCTAACCTTGACCCAAACCCTCACAGTAACCCTAACACTAACTATGACCCTAACCTTAATCCTAACTTTAACCCTAACCCTAACCCTAAATGCACTCAATTCTAACCGTAACCCTAACCCTAACCCTAAAGGCACGCTAACACTAGCCCAAACCATAACCCTAACCCTAACCCTAACTGAAACCCTAACCGTAACCCTAACCCTAACCCTAAACTTATACCAAACCATAACCCTAACCCTAACCCTAAATGCACTCTGAACCTAACCCTAACCTTACCCCAACCCTAAACTTAACCCTAAACCTAACCCTAACCCTAACGCTAACCCTAACCCTAACTCTAAACCCTAACGCTAACACTAACCGAAACCCTCACCCTAAACACTTACCCTTAGCTTGAATGCACTCGATTCTAACCCTAACCCTAAACCTACCCTTAAATGCACTCTAACCCTAACTCTAACGCTAATCCAAACCCTAACCTTAACCCTAACCCTATCCCTAACTGTAACCCTAATCCTAACCCTACCCCTAACCATAACCTAAACCCTAATGATAATCCTAAACCTAATACTAAATGCGCTCGATTGTAACCCTAACCCTAACCCTCGATTATAATGCTAACTGTAACCCTTACCATAACCCTAAATCTAAATCTAACCCTACCCGTAACCCTAAACATAACCCTACACCTAATCCTAACCCCAAATCGATTCTAACCCTAACCCTAACCCTAACCCTAAAACTAACCCTGAACTCTAACCCTAACCCTAACCCAAACCCTCACAGTAACCCTAACACTAACTCCAACCCTAACCTTACTCCTAACTTTAACCCTAACCCTAACCCTAAATGCATTCGATTCTAACGGTAACCCTAACCCTAACCCTAAAGGCACGCTAACACTAGCCCAGATCATAACCCTAACCCTGACCCTAACCGAAACCCTCACCGTAACCCTAACCCTAACACTAAACCTAACCCTAACCCTAACCCTAAATATAACCCTCAATTCTAACCCTAAACTTAACAGTACATGCATTCGATTCTAACCCTAACCCTAATCCTAACCCTAACCCTAAAACTAACCCTGAACCCTAACCCTAACCCTAATCCAAACCCTCACAGTAACCCTAACACTAACTCTAACCCTAACCTTACTCCTAACTTTAACCCTAACCCTAACCCTACATGCACTCGATTCTAACCGTAACCCTAACCCAACCCTAAAGGCACGCTAACACTAGTCCAAACCATAACCCTAACCCTAACCCTAATGGAAACCCTGACCGTAACCCTAACCCTAACACTAACCCTAACCCTAACCCTAACCCTTAATATAACCCTCAACTTAACAGTACATGCACTCGATTCTAACCCTAACCCTAAAGCTAACACTTACCCTTATCTTAATGTTGACGGTAAACTTAACCCTAACCCTAAATGCACTCGATTCTAACCCTAACCCTAAACCGAACCCTAAATACACTCTAAGAATAACCCAAATCCTAACGCTAACACAAAGCATAACCCTAACCCTAAACCCTAACCCTAACCCTAATCATAACTGTGACCCTAACCCTAACCCTAAACCTAAACATAACCTTAACCCTAACGATAACCCTTACCCTAACCCTAAATGCACTCCCTTCTAACACTAACACTAATCCTGACCCTAAATGCACTCTAACTCTAACCCTAAACCTAACCTTAAACCTAACTCTAACCATAACCCTAATCCTAACCCTAACCTGAAACCTAAATTTAGCCCTAATCCTAACCCTAACCCTAACCCTAACTTTAACCCTAACCCTAACCCTAACCCTAACCCTAAATCCTAACCCCAAATCGATTCTAACCCTAACCCTAACCCTAACCCTAAAACTAACCCTGAACTCAAACCCTAACCCCAACCCAAACCATCACAGTAACCTTAACACTAACTCTAACACTAACCCTACTCTTAACTTTAACCCTAACGCTAACCCTAAATGCACTCGATTCTAACCGTAACCATAACCCTAACCCTAAAGGCACGCTAACACTAGCCCAAACCATAATCCTAACCCTAACCCTAACTGAAACCCTAACCGTAACCCTAACCCTAACACTAAACCTAACCCTAAATATAACCCCCAATTCTAACCCAAAACTTAACAGTACATGCACTCGATTCTAACCCTAACCCTAACCCTAACCCTAACCCTAAAACTAACCCTGAACTCTAACCCTAACCCCAACCGAAACCCTCACAGTAACCTTAACACTAACTCTAACCCTAACCTTTCTCCTAACTTTATCCCTAACCCTAACCCTAAATGCACTCGATTCTAACCGTAACCCTAACCCTAACCCTAAAGGCACGCTAACACTAGCCCAAACCATAACCCTAACCCTAACCCTAACTGAAACCCTAACTTTAACCCTAACCCTAACACTAAACCTAACCCTAACCCTAACCCTAAATATAACACTCAATTCTAACCCTCAACTTAACAGTACATGCACTCGATTCTAACCCTAACCCTAAAGCTAACACTAACCCTTATCTTAATGTTGACGCTAAACTTAACCCTAACCCTAAATGCACTCGATTCTAACCCTAACCCTAAACCGAACCCTATATGCACTCTAAGACTAACCCAAATACTAACCGTAACCCAAAGCATAACCCTCACGCTAAACACTAACCCTAACCCTAATCCTAACTGTGACCCTAACCCTAACCCTAAACCTAACCATAACCTTAACCCTAACGATAACCCTTACCCTAACCCTAAATGCACTCCCTTCTAACCCTAACACTAATCCTGACCCTAAATGCACTCTAACTTTAACCCTAAACCTCACCTTAAACCCAACTCTAACCATAACCCTAATCCTAACCCTAACCTGAAACCTAAATCTAACCCTAATCCTAACCCTAACCCTAAACCTAACCCTGAACCCTAACGCTAACCCAAACCCAAACCCTCACCGTAACCCTAACCCTAACTCTAACCCTAACCCTAACCCTAACTCTACCCCTAACTTTAACCCTAACCCTAACCCTAAATGCAATCGATTCTAACTGTAACCCTAACCTTAACCTTAAAGGCACTCTAACACTAGCCGAAACCCTAACCCTGACCCTAACCATAATCCTAACCCTAAACCCTAACCCTAACCCAAACCCTATCTGTAACCCTAATCCTAAACTTCACCTTAACCCTAATCCTAAACCCGAACCCTAACCCTAAACCAAACCCTAAACCTAACCCTAACCTTTACTGTAACACTAACCCTAACACTTCCCCTAAAGGCACTCTTACCCTAACCCTAAACCTAAACCTCACCCTAACACAGACCGTAACCGTAAACCCTAAGCCCGACATGCACTCGATTCTAACTCTAACCCTAAACCTACCCTTAAATGCACTCTAACCCTAACCCTAACACTAACACAAAACCTAACCCTAAACCCTAACCCTAACACTAAAGCAAACCCTGACCGTAACCCTAACCCTAACCCTAACCCTATACCAAACCCTAACCCTGACCCTAACCCCAAATGCACTATGAACCTAACCCTAACCTTACCCTAACCCTAAACTTAACCCTAAACCTAAACCTAACCCTAACACTAAACCTAGCCCTAACCCTAACCCTAAATATAACCCTCAATTCTAACCCTAAACTTAACAGTACATGCACTCCATTCTAAACCTCACCCTAACCCTAAAACTAACCCTGAACCCTAACCCTAACCCTGACCCAAACCCTCACAGTAACCCTAACACTAACTATGACCCTAACCTTAATCCTAACTTTAACCCTAACCCTAACCCTAAATGCACTCGATTCTAACCGTAACCCTAACCCTAACCCTAAAGGCACGCTAACACTAGCCCAAACCATAACCCTAACCCTAACCCTAACTGAAACCCTAACCGTAACCCTAACCCTAACCCTAAACTTATACCAAACCATAACCCTAACCCTAACCCTAAATGCACTCGATTCTAACCCTAACCCTAAACCGAACCCTAAATGCACTCTAAGACTCACCCAAATCCTAACCCTAACCCAAAGCATAACCCTCACCCTAAACACTAACGCTAACCCTAATCCTAACTGTGACCCTAACCCTAACCCTAAACCTAACCATAACCTTAACCCTAACGATAACCCTTACCCTAACCCTAAATGCACTCCCTTCTAACCCTAACACTAATCCTGACCCTAAATGCACTCTAACTTTAACCCTAAACCTCACCTTAAACCCAACTCTAACCATAACCCTAATCCTAACCCTAACCTGAAACCTAAATCTAACCCTAATCCTAACCCTAACCCTAAACCTAACCCTGAACCCTAACGCTAACCCAAACCCAAACCCTCACCGTAACCCTAACCCTAACTCTAACCCTAACCCTAACCCTAACTCTACCCCTAACTTTAACCCTAACCCTAACCCTAAATGCAATCGATTCTAACTGTAACCCTAACCTTTACCTTAAAGGAACTCTAACACTAGTCGAAACCCTAAACCTGACCCTAACACTAATACTAACCCTAAACCCTAACCCTAACCCAAACCCTATCTGTAACCCTAATCCTAAATTTAAGCTTAACCCTAACCCGAAATCCGAACCCTAACCCGAAACCAAACCGTAAACCTAACCCTAACCCTTACTGTAACACTAACCCTAACACTACCCCTAAATGCACTCTTACCCTAACCCTAAACCTAAACGTCAACCTAACCCAAACCGTAACCCTAAACCCTAACCCCGACATGCAATCGATTCTAACTCTAACCCTAAACCTACCCTTAAATGCACTCTAAACCTAACCCTAACCCTAACCCTAACAATAAACCAAACCCTGACCATAACCCTAACCCTAACCCTAAACTTATACCAAACCCTAACCCTAACCCTAACCCTAAATGCACTCTGAACCTAACCCTAACCTTACCCCAACCCTAAACTTAACCCTAAACCTAACCCTAACCCTAACGCTAACCCTAACCCTAACCCTAAACCCTAACACTAACCGAAACCCTAACCCTAAACACTTACCCTTACCCTGAATGCACTCGATTCTAACCCTAATCCTAAACCTACCCTTAAATGCACACTAACCCTAAATCTAACGCTAATCCAAACCCTAACCTTAACACTAACCCTATCCCTAACTGTAACCCTAATCCTAACCCTACCCCTAACCGTAACCTAAACCCTAAGGATATTCTTAAACCTAATACTAAATGCGCTCGATTGTAACCCTAAATCTAACCCTCGATTATAATGCTAACTGTAACCCTTACCATAACCCTAAACCTAAATCGAACCCTACCCGTAACCCTAAACATAACCCTACACCTAATCCTAACCCCAAATCGATTCTAACCCTAAACCTAACCCTAACCCTAAATATAACCCTCAATTCTAACCCTAAACTTAACAGTACATGCATTCGATTCTAACCCTAACCCTAATCCTTACCCTAACCCTAAAACTAACCCTGAACCCTAACTCTAACCCTAACCCAAACCCATACAGTAACCCTAACACTAACTCTAACCCTAACCTTACTCCTAACTTTAACCCTAACCCTAACCCTACATGCACTCGATTCTAACCGTAACCCTAACCCAACCCTAAAGGCACGCTAACAATAGCCCAAACCATAACCCTAACCCTAACCCTAACCGAAACCCTAACCGTAACCCTAACCCTAACACTAAACCTAACCCTAACCCTAACCCTAAATATAACCGTCAATTCTAACCCTAAACTTAACAGTACATGCACTCGATTCTAACCCTAACCCTAAAGCTAACACTTACCCTTATCTTAATGTTGACGGTAAACTTAACCCTAACCCTACATGCACTCGATTCTAACCCTAACCCTAAACCGAACCCTAAATACACTCTAAGAATAACCCAAATCCTAACCCTAACCCAAAGCATAACCCTAACCCTATACCCTAACCCTAACCCTAATCATAACTGTGACCCTAACCCTAACCTTAAACCTAACCATTAACTTAACCCTAATGATAACCCTTACCCTAACCCTAAATGCACACCCTTCTGACCCTAACACTAATCCTGACCTTAAATGCACTCTAACTCTAACCCTAAACCTAACCTTAAACCTAACTCTAAGCATAACCCTAATACTAACCCTAACCTGAAACCTAAATTTAGCCCTAATCCTGACCCTAACCCTAACCCTAACCCTAACTTTAACCCTAACCCTAACCCTAAATCCTAACCCCAAATCGATTCTAACCCTAACCCTAACCCTAACCCTAAAACTAACCCTGAACTCTAACCCTAACTCCAACCCAAACCATCACAGTAACCCTAACACTAACTCTAACCCTAAACCTACTCTTAACTTTAACCCTAACGCTAACCCTAAATGTACTCGATTCTAACCGTAACCCTAACCCTAACCCTAAAGGCACGCTAACACTAGCCCAAACCATAACCCTAACCCTAAACCTAACTGAAACCCTAACCGTAACCCTAACCCTAACACGAAACCTAACACTAAACCTAACCCTAAATATAACCCTCAATTCTAACCCTAAACTTAACAGTACATGCACTCGATTCTAACCCTAACCCTAACCCTAAAACTAACCCTGAACCCTAACCCTAACCTTGACCCAAACCCTCACAGTAACCCTAACACTAACTATGACCCTAACCTTAATCCTAACTTTAACCCTAACCCTAACCCTAAATGCACTCAATTCTAACCGTAACCCTAACCCTAACCCTAAAGGCACGCTAACACTAGCCCAAACCATAACCCTAACCCTAACCCTAACTGAAACCCTAACCGTAACCCTAACCCTAACCCTAAACTTATACCAAACCATAACCCTAACCCTAACCCTAAATGCACTCTGAACCTAACCCTAACCTTACCCCAACCCTAAACTTAACCCTAAACCTAACCCTAACCCTAACGCTAACCCTAACCCTAACTCTAAACCCTAACGCTAACACTAACCGAAACCCTCACCCTAAACACTTACCCTTAGCTTGAATGCACTCGATTCTAACCCTAACCCTAAACCTACCCTTAAATGCACTCTAACCCTAACTCTAACGCTAATCCAAACCCTAACCTTAACCCTAACCCTATCCCTAACTGTAACCCTAATCCTAACCCTACCCCTAACCATAACCTAAACCCTAATGATAATCCTAAACCTAATACTAAATGCGCTCGATTGTAACCCTAACCCTAACCCTCGATTATAATGCTAACTGTAACCCTTACCATAACCCTAAATCTAAATCTAACCCTACCCGTAACCCTAAACATAACCCTACACCTAATCCTAACCCCAAATCGATTCTAACCCTAACCCTAACCCTAACCCTAAAACTAACCCTGAACTCTAACCCTAACCCTAACCCAAACCCTCACAGTAACCCTAACACTAACTCCAACCCTAACCTTACTCCTAACTTTAACCCTAACCCTAACCCTAAATGCATTCGATTCTAACGGTAACCCTAACCCTAACCCTAAAGGCACGCTAACACTAGCCCAGATCATAACCCTAACCCTGACCCTAACCGAAACCCTCACCGTAACCCTAACCCTAACACTAAACCTAACCCTAACCCTAACCCTAAATATAACCCTCAATTCTAACCCTAAACTTAACAGTACATGCATTCGATTCTAACCCTAACCCTAATCCTAACCCTAACCCTAAAACTAACCCTGAACCCTAACCCTAACCCTAACCCAAACCCTCACAGTAACCCTAACACTAACTCTAACCCTAACCTTACTCCTAACTTTAACCCTAACCCTAACCCTACATGCACTCGATTCTAACCGTAACCCTAACCCAACCCTAAAGGCACGCTAACACTAGTCCAAACCATAACCCTAACCCTAACCCTAATGGAAACCCTGACCGTAACCCTAACCCTAACACTAACCCTAACCCTAACCCTAACCCTTAATATAACCCTCAACTTAACAGTACATGCACTCGATTCTAACCCTAACCCTAAAGCTAACACTTACCCTTATCTTAATGTTGACGGTAAACTTAACCCTAACCCTAAATGCACTCGATTCTAACCCTAACCCTAAACCGAACCCTAAATACACTCTAAGAATAACCCAAATCCTAACGCTAACACAAAGCATAACCCTAACCCTAAACCCTAACCCTAACCCTAATCATAACTGTGACCCTAACCCTAACCCTAAACCTAAACATAACCTTAACCCTAACGATAACCCTTACCCTAACCCTAAATGCACTCCCTTCTAACACTAACACTAATCCTGACCCTAAATGCACTCTAACTCTAACCCTAAACCTAACCTTAAACCTAACTCTAACCATAACCCTAATCCTAACCCTAACCTGAAACCTAAATTTAGCCCTAATCCTAACCCTAACCCTAACCCTAACTTTAACCCTAACCCTAACCCTAACCCTAACCCTAAATCCTAACCCCAAATCGATTCTAACCCTAACCCTAACCCTAACCCTAAAACTAACCCTGAACTCAAACCCTAACCCCAACCCAAACCATCACAGTAACCTTAACACTAACTCTAACCCTAACCCTACTCTTAACTTTAACCCTAACGCTAACCCTAAATGCACTCGATTCTAACCGTAACCATAACCCTAACCCTAAAGGCACGCTAACACTAGCCCAAACCATAATCCTAACCCTAACCCTAACTGAAACCCTAACCGTAACCCTAACCCTAACACTAAACCTAACCCTAAATATAACCCTCAATTCTAACCCTAAATTTAACAGTACATGCACTCGATTCTAACCCTAACCCTAACCCTAAAACTAACCCTGAACCCTAACCCTAACCCTGACCCAAACCCTCACAGTAACCCTAACACTAACTCTGACCCTAACCTTACTCCTAACTTTAACCCTAAGCCTAACCCTAATTGCACTCGATTCTAACCGTAACCCTAACCCTAACCCTAAAGGCACGCTAACACTAGCCCAAACCATAACCCTAACAATAACCCTAACTGAAACCCTAACCGTAACCCTAACCCTAACACTAAACCTAACCCTAAATATAACCCCCAATTCTAACCCAAAACTTAACAGTACATGCACTCGATTCTAACCCTAACCCTAACCCTAACCCTAACCCTAAAACTAACCCTGAACTCTAACCCTAACCCCAACCGAAACCCTCACAGTAACCTTAACACTAACTCTAACCCTAACCTTTCTCCTAACTTTATCCCTAACCCTAACCCTAAATGCACTCGATTCTAACCGTAACCCTAACCCTAACCCTAAAGGCACGCTAACACTAGCCCAAACCATAACCCTAACCCTAACCCTAACTGAAACCCTAACTTTAACCCTAACCCTAACACTAAACCTAACCCTAACCCTAACCCTAAATATAACCCTCAATTCTAACCCTCAACTTAACAGTACATGCACTCGATTCTAACCCTAACCCTAAAGCTAACACTAACCCTTATCTTAATGTTGACGCTAAACTTAACCCTAACCCTAAATGCACTCGATTCTAACCCTAACCCTAAACCGAACCCTATATGCACTCTAAGACTAACCCAAATACTAACCGTAACCCAAAGCATAACCCTCACGCTAAACACTAACCCTAACCCTAATCCTAACTGTGACCCTAACCCTAACCCTAAACCTAACCATAACCTTAACCCTAACGATAACCCTTACCCTAACCCTAAATGCACTCCCTTCTAACCCTAACACTAATCCTGACCCTAAATGCACTCTAACTTTAACCCTAAACCTCACCTTAAACCCAACTCTAACCATAACCCTAATCCTAACCCTAACCTGAAACCTAAATCTAACCCTAATCCTAACCCTAACCCTAAACCTAACCCTGAACCCTAACGCTAACAATAACCCAAACCCTCACCGTAACCCTAACCCTAACTCTAACCCTAACCCTAACCCTAACTCTACCCCTAACTTTAACCCTAACCCTAACCCTAAATGCAATCGATTCTAACTGTAACCCTAACCTTAACCTTAAAGGCACTCTAACACTAGCCGAAACCCTAACCCTGACCCTAACCGTAATCCTAACCCTAAACCCTAACCCTAACCCAAACCCTATCTGTAACCCTAATCCTAAATTTCACCTTAACCCTAACCCTAAACCCGAACCCTAACCCTAAACCAAACCCTAAACCTAACACTAACCCTTACTGTAACACTAACCCTAACACTTCCCCTAAAGGCACTCTTACCCTAACCCTAAACCTAAACCTCACCCTAACACAGACCGTAACCGTAAACCCTAAGCCCGACATGCACTCGATTCTAACTCTAACCCTAAACCTACCCTTAAATGCACTCTAACCCTAACCCTGACACTAACACAAAACCTAAACCTAAACCCTAACCCTAACACTAAAGCAAACCCTGACCGTAACCCTAACCCTAACCCTAACCCTATACCAAACCCTAACCCTGACCCTAACCCCAAATGCACTATGAACCTAACCCTAACCTTACCCTAACCCTAAACTTAACCCTAAACCTAAACCTAACCCTAACACTAAACCTAGCCCTAACCCTCACCCTAAATATAACCCTGAATTCTAACCCTAAACTTAACAGTACATGCACTCGATTATAACCCTAACACTAACCCTAACCCTAACCCTAAAACTAACCCTGAACCCTAACCCTATCCCTGACCCAAACCCTCACAGTAACCCTAACACTAACTCTGACCCTAACCTTAATCCTAACTTTAACCCTAACCCTAACCCTGAATGCACTCGATTCTAACCGTAACCCTAACCCTAACCCTAAAGGCACGCTAACACTAGCCCAAACCATAACCCTAACCCTAACCCTAACTGAAACCCTAACCGTAACCCTAACCCTAACCCTAAACTTATACCAAACCCTAACCCTAACCCTAACCCTAAATGCACTCTGAACCTAACCCTAACCTTACCCCAACCCTAAACTTAACCCTAAACCTAAACCTAACCCTAACGCTAACCCTAACCCTAACCCTAAACCCTAACGCTAACACTAACCGAAACCCTCACCCTAAACACTTACCCTTACCTTGAATGCACTCGATTCTAACCCTAACCCTAAACCTACCCTTAAATGCACTCTAACCCTAACTCTAACGCTAATCCAAACCCTAACCTTAACCCTAACCCTATCCCTAACTGTAACCCTAATACTAACCCTACCCCTAACCGTAACCTAAACCCTAATGATAATCCTAAACCTAATACTAAATGTGCCCGATTGTAACCCTAACCGTAACCCTCGATTATAATGCTAACTGTAACCCTTACCATAACCCTAAATCTAAATCTAACCCTACCCGTAACCCTAAACATAACCCTACACCTAATCCTAACCCCAAATCGATTCTAACCCTAACCCTAACCCTAACCCTAAAACTAACCCTGAACTCTAACCCTAACCCTAACCCAAACCCTCACAGTAACCCTAACACTAACTCCAACCCTAACCTTACTCCTAACTTTAACCCTAACCCTAACCCTAAATGCATTCGATTCTAACGGTAACCCTAACCCTAACCCTAAAGGCACGCTAAGACTAGCCCAAACCATAACCCTAACCCTGACCCTAACCGAAACCCTCACCGTAACCCTAACCCTAACACTAAATCTAACCCTAACCATAACCCTAAATATAACCCTCAATTCTAACCCTAAACTTAACAGTACATGCATTCGATTCTAACCCTAACCCTAATCCTAACCCTAACCCTAAAACTAACCCTGAACCCTAACCATAACCCTAACCCAAACCCTCACAGTAACCCTAACACTAACTCTAACCCTAACCTTACTCCTAACTTTAACCCTAACCCTAACCCTACATGCACTCGATTCTAACCATAACCCTAACCCAACCCTAAAGGCACGCTAACACTAGTCCAAACCATAACCCTGACCCTAACCCTAAAGGAAACCCTAACGGTAACCCTAACCCTCACCCTAACACTAAACCTAACCCTAAACCTAACCCTAAATATAACCCTCATATCTAACCCTCAACTTAACAGTACATGCACTCGATTCTAACCCTAACCCTAAAGCTAACACTTACCCTTATCTTAATGTTGACGGTAAACTTAACCCTAACCCTAAATGCACTCGATTCTAACCCTAACCCTAAACCGAACCCTAAATACACTCTAAGAATAACCCAAATCCTAACGCTAACACAAAGCATAACCCTAACCCTAAACCCTAACCCTAACCCTAATCATAACTGTGACCCTAACCCTAACCCTAAAGCTAACCATAACCTTAACCCTCACGATAACCCTTACCCTAACCCTAAATGCACTCCCTTCTAACACTAACACTAATCCTGACCCTAAATGCCCTCTAACTCTAACCCTAAACCTAACCTTAAACCTAACTCTAACCATAACCCTAATCCTAACCCTAACCTAAAACCTAAATTTAGCCCTAATCCTAACCCTAACCCTAACCCTAACTTTAACCCTAACCCTAACCCTAACCCTAACCCTAAATCCTAACCCCAAATCGATTCTAACCCTAACCCTAACCCTAACCCTAAAACTAACCCTGAACTCAAACCCTAACCCCAACCCAAACCATCACAGTAACCCTAACACTAACTCTAACCCTAACCCTACTCTTAACTTTAACCCTAACGCTAACCCTAAATGCACTCGATTCTAACCGTAACCGTAACCCTAACCCTAAAGGCACGCTAACACTTGCCCAAACCATAACCCTAACCCTAACCCTAACTGAAACCCTAACCGTAACCCTAACCCTAACACTAAACCTAACCCTAAATATAACCCTCAATTCTAACCCTAAACTTAACAGTATATGCACTAGATTCTAACCCTAACCGTAACCCTCGATTATAATGCTAACTGTAACCCTTACCATAACCCTAAATCTAAATCTAACCCTACCTGTAACCCTAAACATAACCCTACACCTAATCCTAACCCCAAATCGATTCTAACCCTGACCCTAACCCTAACCCTAAAACTAACCCTGAACTCTAACCCTAACCCCAACCCAAACCCTCACAGTAACCTTAACACTAACTCTAACCCTAACCTTACTCCTAACTTTACCCCTAACCCTAACCCTAAATGCACTCGATTCTAACCGTAACCATAACCCTAACCCTAAAGGCACGCTAACACTAGCCCAAACCATAACCCTAACCCTAACCCTAACTGAAACCCTAACCGTAACCCTAACCCTAACACTAAACCTAACCCTAACCCTAACCCTAAATATAACCCTCAATTCTAACCCTCAACTTAACAGTACATGCACTCGATTCTAACCCTAACCCTAAAGCTAACACTAACCCTTATCTTAATGTTGACGCTAAACTTAACCCTAACCCTAAATGCACTCGATTCTAACCCTAACCCTAAACCGAACCCTAAATGCACTCTAAGACTAACCCAAATCCTAACCCTAACCCAAAGCATAACCCTAACCCTAAACCCTAAGCCGAACACTAATCCTAACTGTGACCCTAACCTTAACCCTATACTTAACCATAACCTTAACCCTAATAATAACCCTTACCCTAACCCTAAATGCACTCCCTTCTAACCCTAACACTAAGCCTGACCCTAAATGCACTCTAACTTTAACCCTAAACCTCACCTTAAACCCAACTCTAACCATAACCCTAAACCTAACCCTAACCTGAAACCTAAATCTAACCCTAATCCTAACCCTAACCCTAAACCTAACCCTGAACCCTAACGCTAACCCTAACCCAAACCCTCACCGTAACCCTAACCCTAACTCTAACCCTAACCGTAACCCTAACTCTACCCCTAACTTTAACCCTAACCCTAACCCTAAATGCAATCGATTCTAACTGTAACCCTAACCTTAACCTTAAAGGCACTCTAACACTAGCCGAAACCCTGACCCTGACGCTAACCGTAATCCTAACCCTAAACCCTAACCCTAACCCAAACCCTATCTGTAACCCTAACCCTAAATTTCACCTTAACCCTAATCCTAAACCCGAACCCTAACCCTAAACCAAACCCTAAACCTAACCCTAACCTTTACTGTAACACTAACCCTAACACTTCCCCTAAAGGCACTCTTACCCCAACCCTAAACTTAAACCTCACCCTAACACAGACCGTAACCGTAAACCCTAAGCCCGACATGCACTCGATTCTAACTCTAACCCTAAACCTACCCTTAAATGCACTCTAACCCTAACCCTAACACTAACACAAAACCTAACCCTAAACCCTAACCCTAACACTAAAGCAAACCCTGACCGTAACCCTAACCCTAACCCTAACCCTATACCAAACCCTAACCCTGACCCTAACCTCAAATGCACTATGAACCTAACCCTAACCTTACCCTAACCCTAAACTTAACCCTAAACCTACCCTTAAATGCACTCTAACCCTAACCCTAACACTAACACAAAACCTAACCCTAAACCCTAACCCTAACACTAAAGCAAACCCTGACCGTAACCCTAACCCTAACCCTAACCCTATACCAAACCCTAACCCTGACCCTAACCTCAAATGCACTATGAACCTAACCCTAACCTTACCCTAACCCTAAACTTAACCCTAAACCTAACCCTAACCCTAACACTAAACCTAGCCCTAACCCTAACCCTAAATATAACCCTCAATTCTAACCCTAAACTTAACAGTACATGCACTCGATTCTAACCCTAACCCTAACCCTAAAACTAACCCTGAACCCTAACCCTAACCCTGACCCAAACCCTCACAGTAACCCTAACACTAAATATGACCCTAACTTTAATCCTAACTTTAACCCTAACCCTAACCCTAAATGCACTCGATTCTAACCGTAACCCTAACCCTAACCCTAAAGGCACGCTAACACTAGCCCAAACCATAACCCTAACCCTAACCCTAACTGAAACCCTAACCGTAACCCTAACCCTAACCCTAAACTTATACCAAACCATAACCCTAACCCTAACCCTAAATGCACTCGATTCTAACCCTAACCCTAAACGGAACCCTAAATGCACTCTAAGACTCACTCAAATCCTAACCCTAACCCAAAGCATAACCCTCACCCTAAACACTAACGCTAACCCTAATCCTAACTGTGACCCTAACCCTAACCCTAAACCTAACCATAACCTTAACCCTAACGATAACCCTTACCCTAACCCTAAATGCACTCCCTTCTAACCCTAACACTAATCCTGACCCTAAATGCACTCTAACTTTAACCCTAAACCTCACCTTAAACCCAACTCTAACCATAACCCTAATCCTAACCCTAACCTGAAACCTAAATCTAACCCTAATCCTAACCCTAACCCTAAACCTAACCCTGAACCCTAACGCTAACCCAAACCGAAACCCTCACTGTAACCCTAACCCTAACTCTAACCCTAACCCTAACCCTAACTCTACCCCTAACTTTAACCCTAACCCTAACCCTAAATGCAATCGATTCTAACTGTAACCCTAACCTTTACCTTAAAGGAACTCTAACACTAGTCGAAACCCTAAACCTGATCCTAACCGTAATACTAACCCTAAACCCTAACCCTAACCCAAACCCTATCTGTAATACTAATCCTAAATTTAACCTTAACCCTAACCCGAAACCCGAACCCTATCCCGAAACCAAACCGGAAACCTAACCCTAACCCTTACTGTAACACTAACCCTAACACTACCCCTAAATGCACTCTTACCCTAACCCTAAACCTAAACGTCAACCTAACCCAAACCGTAACCCTAAACCCTAACCCCGACATGCAATCGATTCTAACTCTAACCCTAAACCTACCCTTAAATGCACTCTAAACCTAACCCTAACCCTAACCCTAAACCCTAACCCTAACAATAAACCAAACCCTGACCATAACCCTAACCCTAACCCTAAACTTATACCAAACCCTAACCCTAACCCTAACCCTAAATGCACTCTGAACCTAACCCTAACCTTACCCCAACCCTAAACTTAACCCTAAACCTAACCCTAACCCTAACGCTAACCCTAACCCTAACCCTAAACCCTAACACTAACCGAAACCCTAACCCTAAACACTTACCCTTACCCTGAATGCATTCGATTTTAACCCTAATCCTAAACCTACCCTTAAATGCACACTAACCCTAAATCTAACGCTAATCCAAACCCTAACCTTAACACTAACCCTATCCCTAACTGTAACCCTAATCCTAACCCTACCCCTAACCGTAACCTAAACCCTAACGATAATCCTAAACCTAATACCAAATGCGCTCGATTGTAACCCTAAATCTAACCCTCGATTATAATGCTAACTGTAACCCTTACCATAACCCTAAACCTAAATCGAACACTACCTGTAACCCTAAACATAACCCTACACCTAATCCTAACCCCAAATCGATTTTAACCCTAAACCTAACCCTAACCCTAAATATAACCCTCAATTCTAACCCTAAACTTAACAGTACATGCACTCGATTCTAACCCTAACCCTAACCCTAAAACTAACCCTGAACTCTAACCCTAACCCCAACCCAAACCCTCACAGTAACCTTAACACTAACTCTAACCCTAACCTTACTCCTAACTTTACCCCTAACCCTAACCCTAAATGCACTCGATTCTAACCGTAACCCTAACCCTAACCCTAAAGGCACGCTAACACTAGCCCAAACCATAACCCTAACCCTAACCCTAACTGAAACCCTAACCGTAACCCTAACCCTAACACTAAACCTAACCCTAACCCTAACCCTAAATATAACCCTCAATTCTAACCCTCAACTTAACATTACATGCACTCGATTCTAACCCTAACCCTAAAGCTAACACTTACCCTTGTCTTAATGTTGACGGTAAACTTAACCCTAACCCTACATGCACTCGATTCTAACCATAACCCTAACCCAACCCTAAAGGCACGCTAACACTAGTCCAAACCATAACCCTGACCCTAACCCTAAAGGAAACCCTAACGGTAACCCTAACCCTCACCCTAACACTAAACCTAACCCTAAACCTAACCCTAAATATAACCCTCATATCTAACCCTCAACTTAACAGTACATGCACTCGATTCTAACCCTAACCCTAAAGCTAACACTTACCCTTATCTTAATGTTGACGGTAAACTTAACCCTAACCCTAAATGCACTCGATTCTAACCCTAACCCTAAACCGAACCCTAAATACACTCTAAGAATAACCCAAATCCTAACGCTAACACAAAGCATAACCCTAACCCTAAACCCTAACCCTAACCCTAATCATAACTGTGACCCTAACCCTAACCCTAAAGCTAACCATAACCTTAACCCTCACGATAACCCTTACCCTAACCCTAAATGCACTCCCTTCTAACACTAACACTAATCCTGACCCTAAATGCCCTCTAACTCTAACCCTAAACCTAACCTTAAACCTAACTCTAACCATAACCCTAATCCTAACCCTAACCTAAAACCTAAATTTAGCCCTAATCCTAACCCTAACCCTAACCCTAACTTTAACCCTAACCCTAACCCTAACCCTAACCCTAAATCCTAACCCCAAATCGATTCTAACCCTAACCCTAACCCTAACCCTAAAACTAACCCTGAACTCAAACCCTAACCCCAACCCAAACCATCACAGTAACCCTAACACTAACTCTAACCCTAACCCTACTCTTAACTTTAACCCTAACGCTAACCCTAAATGCACTCGATTCTAACCGTAACCGTAACCCTAACCCTAAAGGCACGCTAACACTTGCCCAAACCATAACCCTAACCCTAACCCTAACTGAAACCCTAACCGTAACCCTAACCCTAACACTAAACCTAACCCTAAATATAACCCTCAATTCTAACCCTAAACTTAACAGTATATGCACTAGATTCTAACCCTAACCGTAACCCTCGATTATAATGCTAACTGTAACCCTTACCATAACCCTAAATCTAAATCTAACCCTACCCGTAACCCTAAACATAACCCTACACCTAATCCTAACCCCAAATCGATTCTAACCCTAACCCTAACCCTAACCCTAAAACTAACCCTGAACTCTAACCCTAACCCCAACCCAAACCCTCACAGTAACCTTAACACTAACTCTAACCCTAACCTTACTCCTAACTTTACCCCTAACCCTAACCCTAAATGCACTCGATTCTAACCGTAACCATAACCCTAACCCTAAAGGCACGCTAACACTAGCCCAAACCATAACCCTAACCCTAACCCTAACTGAAACCCTAACCGTAACCCTAACCCTAACACTAAACCTAACCCTAACCCTAACCCTAAATATAACCCTCAATTCTAACCCTCAACTTAACAGTACATGCACTCGATTCTAACCCTAACCCTAAAGCTAACACTAACCCTTATCTTAATGTTGACGCTAAACTTAACCGTAACCCTAAATGCACTCGATTCTAACCCTAACCCTAAACCGAACCCTAAATGCACTCTAAGACTAACCCAAATACTAACCGTAACCCAAAGCATAACCCTCACCCTAAACACTAACCCTAACCCTAATCCTAACTGTGACCCTAACCCTAACCCTAAACCTAACCATAACCTTAACCCTAACGATAACCCTTACCCTAACCCTACATGCACTCCCTTCTAACCCTAACACTAATCCTGACCCTAAATGCACTCTAACTTTAACCCTAAACCTCACCTTAAACCCAACTCTAACCATAACCCTAAACCTAACCCTAACCTGAAACCTAAATCTAACCCTAATCCTAACCCTAACCCTAAACCTAACCCTGAACCCTAACGCTAACCCTAACCCAAACCCTCACCGTAACCCTAACCCTAACTCTAACCCTAACCGTAACCCTAACTCTACCCCTAACTTTAACCCTAACCCTAACCCTAAATGCAATCGATTCTAACTGTAACCCTAACCTTAACCTTAAAGGCACTCTAACACTAGCCGAAACCCTGACCCTGACGCTAACCGTAATCCTAACCCTAAACCCTAACCCTAACCCAAACCCTATCTGTAACCCTAACCCTAAATTTCACCTTAACCCTAATCCTAAACCCGAACCCTAACCCTAAACCAAACCCTAAACCTAACCCTAACCTTTACTGTAACACTAACCCTAACACTTCCCCTAAAGGCACTCTTACCCCAACCCTAAACTTAAACCTCACCCTAACACAGACCGTAACCGTAAACCCTAAGCCCGACATGCACTCGATTCTAAGTCTAACCCTAAACCTACCCTTAAATGCACTCTAACCCTAACCCTAACACTAACACAAAACCTAACCCTAAACCCTAACCCTAACACTAAAGCAAACCCTGACCGTAACCCTAACCCTAACCCTAACCCTATACCAAACCCTAACCCTGACCCTAACCTCAAATGCACTATGAACCTAACCCTAACCTTACCCTAACCCTAAACTTAACCCTAAACCTAACCCTAACCCTAACACTAAACCTAGCCCTAACCCTAACCCTAAATATAACCCTCAATTCTAACCCTAAACTTAACAGTACATGCACTCGATTCTAACCCTAACCCTAACCCTAAAACTAACCCTGAACCCTAACCCTAACCCTGACTCAAACCCTCACAGTAACCCTAACACTAAATATGACCCTAACCTTAATCCTAACTTTAACCCTAACCCTAACCCTAAATGCACTCGATTCTAACCGTAACCCTAACCCTAACCCTAAAGGCACGCTAACACTAGCCCAAACCATAACCCTAACCCTAACCCTAACTGAAACCCTAACCGTAACCCTAACCCTAACCCTAAACTTATACCAAACCATAACCCTAACCCTAACCCTAAATGCACTCGATTCTAACCCTAACCCTAAACGGAACCCTAAATGCACTCTAAGACTCACTCAAATCCTAACCCTAACCCAAAGCATAACCCTCACCCTAAACACTAACGCTAACCCTAATCCTAACTGTGACCCTAACCCTAACCCTAAACCTAACCATAACCTTAACCCTAACGATAACCCTTACCCTAACCCTAAATGCACTCCCTTCTAACCCTAACACTAATCCTGACCCTAAATGCACTCTAACTTTAACCCTAAACCTCACCTTAAACCCAACTCTAACCATAACCCTAATCCTAACCCTAACCTGAAACCTAAATCTAACCCTAATCCTAACCCTAACCCTAAACCTAACCCTGAACCCTAACGCTAACCCAAACCGAAACCCTCACTGTAACCCTAACCCTAACTCTAACCCTAACCCTAACCCTAACTCTACCCCTAACTTTAACCCTAACCCTAACCCTAAATGCAATCGATTCTAACTGTAACCCTAACCTTTACCTTAAAGGAACTCTAACACTAGTCGAAACCCTAAACCTGATCCTAACCGTAATACTAACCCTAAACCCTAACCCTAACCCAAACCCTATCTGTAATACTAATCCTAAATTTAACCTTAACCCTAACCCGAAACCCGAACCCTAACCCGAAACCAAACCGTAAACCTAACCCTAACCCTTACTGTAACACTAACCCTAACACTACCCCTAAATGCACTCTTACCCTAACCCTAAACCTAAACGTCAACCTAACCCAAACCGTAACCCTAAACCCTAACCCCGACATGCAATCGATTCTAACTCTAACCCTAAACCTACCCTTAAATGCACTCTAAACCTAACCCTAACCCTAACCCTAAACCCTAACCCTAACAATAAACCAAACCCTGACCATAACCCTAACCCTAACCCTAAACTTATACCAAACCCTAACCCTAACCCTAACCCTAAATGCACTCTGAACCTAACCCTAACCTTACCCCAACCCTAAACTTAACCCTAAACCTAACCCTAACCCTAACGCTAACCCTAACCCTAACCCTAAACCCTAACACTAACCGAAACCCTAACCCTAAACACTTACCCTTACCCTGAATGCACTCGATTCTAACCCTAATCCTAAACCTACCCTTAAATGCACACTAACCCTAAATCTAACGCTAATCCAAACCCTAACCTTAACACTAACCCTATCCCTAACTGTAACCCTAATCCTAACCCTACCCCTAACCGTAACCTAAACCCTAACGATAATCCTAAACCTAATACCAAATGCGCTCGATTGTAACCCTAAATCTAACCCTCGATTATAATGCTAACTGTAACCCTTACCATAACCCTAAACCTAAATCGAACACTACCCGTAACCCTAAACATAACCCTACACCTAATCCTAACCCCAAATCGATTTTAACCCTAAACCTAACCCTAACCCTAAATATAACCCTCAATTCTAACCCTAAACTTAACAGTACATGCACTCGATTCTAACCCTAACCCTAACCCTAAAACTAACCCTGAACTCTAACCCTAACCCCAACCCAAACCCTCACAGTAACCTTAACACTAACTCTAACCCTAACCTTACTCCTAACTTTACCCCTAACCCTAACCCTAAATGCACTCGATTCTAACCGTAACCCTAACCCTAACCCTAAAGGCACGCTAACACTAGCCCAAACCATAACCCTAACCCTAACCCTAACTGAAACCCTAACCGTAACCCTAACCCTAACACTAAACCTAACCCTAACCCTAACCCTAAATATAACCCTCAATTCTAACCCTCAACTTAACAGTACATGCACTCGATTCTAACCCTAACCCTAAAGCTAACACTAACCCTTATCTTAATGTTGACGCTAAACTTAATCCTAACCCTAAATGCACTCGATTCTAACCCTAACCCTAAACCGAACCCTAAATGCACTCTAAGACTAACCCAAATACTAACCGTAACCCAAAGCATAACCCTCACCCTAAACACTAACGCTAACCCTAATCCTAACTGTGACCCTAACCCTAACCCTAAACCTAACCATAACCTTAACCCTAACGATAACCCTTACCCTAACCCTAAATGCACTCCCTTCTAACCCTAACACTAATCCTGACCCTAAATGCACTCTAACTTTAACCCTAAACCTCACCTTAAACCCAACTCTAACCATAACCCTAATCCTAACCCTAACCTGAAACCTAAATCTAACCCTAATCCTAACCCTAACCCTAAACCTAACCCTGAACCCTAACGCTAACCCTAACCCAAACCCTCACCGTAACCCTAACCCTAACTCTAACCCTAACCGTAACCCTAACTCTACCCCTAACTTTAACCCTAACCCTAACCCTAAATGCAATCGATTCTAACTGTAACCCTAACCTTAACCTTAAAGGCACTCTAACACTAGCCGAAACCCTGACCCTGACGCTAACCGTAATCCTAACCCTAAACCCTAACCCTAAACTTAACCCTAAACCTAACCCTAACCCTAACGCTAACCCTAACCCTAACCCTAAACCCTAACACTAACCGAAACCCTAACCCTAAACACTTACCCTTACCCTGAATGCACTCGATTCTAACCCTAATCCTAAACCTACCCTTAAATGCACACTAACCCTAAATCTAACGCTAATCCAAACCCTAACCTTAACACTAACCCTATCCCTAACTGTAACCCTAATCCTAACACTACCCCTAACCGTAACCTAAACCCTAACGATAATCCTAAACCTAATACCAAATGCGCTCGATTGTAACCCTAAATCTAACCCTCGATTATAATGCTAACTGTAACCCTTACCATAACCCTAAACCTAAATCGAACCCTACCCGTAACCCTAAACATAACCCTACACCTAATCCTAACCCCAAATCGATTTTAACCCTAAACCTAACCCTAACCCTAAATATAACCCTCAATTCTAACCCTAAACTTAACAGTACATGCACTCGATTCTAACCCTAACCCTAACCCTAAAACTAACCCTGAACTCTAACCCTAACCCCAACCCAAACCCTCACAGTAACCTTAACACTAACTCTAACCCTAACCTTACTCCTAACTTTACCCCTAACCCTAACCCTAAATGCACTCGATTCTAACCGTAACCCTAACCCTAACCCTAAAGGCACGCTAACACTAGCCCAAACCATAACCCTAACCCTAACCCTAACTGAAACCCTAACCGTAACCCTAACCCTAACACTAAACCTAACCCTAACCCTAACCCTAAATATAACCCTCAATTCTAACCCTCAACTTAACAGTACATGCACTCGATTCTAACCCTAACCCTAAAGCTAACACTAACCCTTATCTTAATGTTGACGCTAAACTTAATCCTAACCCTAAATGCACTCGATTCTAACCCTAACCCTAAACCGAACCCTAAATGCACTCTAAGACTAACCCAAATACTAACCGTAACCCAAAGCATAACCCTCACCCTAAACACTAACGCTAACCCTAATCCTAACTGTGACCCTAACCCTAACCCTAAACCTAACCATAACCTTAACCCTAACGATAACCCTTACCCTAACCCTAAATGCACTCCCTTCTAACCCTAACACTAATCCTGACCCTAAATGCACTCTAACTTTAACCCTAAACCTCACCTTAAACCCAACTCTAACCATAACCCTAATCCTAACCCTAACCTGAAACCTAAATCTAACCCTAATCCTAACCCTAACCCTAAACCTAACCCTGAACCCTAACGCTAACCCTAACCCAAACCCTCACCGTAACCCTAACCCTAACTCTAACCCTAACCGTAACCCTAACTCTACCCCTAACTTTAACCCTAACCCTAACCCTAAATGCAATCGATTCTAACTGTAACCCTAACCTTAACCTTAAAGGCACTCTAACACTAGCCGAAACCCTGACCCTGACGCTAACCGTAATCCTAACCCTAAACCCTAACCCTAACCCAAACCCTATCTGTAACCCTAATCCTAAATTTCACCTTAACCCTAATCCTAAACCCGAACCCTAACCCTAAACCAAACCCTAAACCTAACCCTAACCCTTACTGTAACACTAACCCTAACACTTCCCCTAAAGGTACTCTTACCCAACCCTAAACCTAAACCTCACCCTAACACAGACCGTAACCGTAAACCCTAAGCCCGACATGCACTCGATTGTAACTCTAACCCTAAACCTACCCTTAAATGCACTCTAACCCTAACCCTAACACTAACACAAAACCTAACCCTAAACCCTAACCCTAACACTAAAGCAAACCCTGACCGTAACCCTAACCCTAACCCTAACCCTATACCAAACCCTAACCCTGACCCTAACCCCAAATGCACTATGAACCTAACCCTAACCTTACCCTAACCCTAAATTTAACCCTAAACCTAACCCTAACCCTAACACTAAACCTAGCCCTAACCCTAACCCTAAATATAACCCTCAATTCTAACCCTAAACTTAACAGTACATGCACTCGATTCTAACCCTAACCCTAACCCTAAAACTAACCCTGAACCCTAACCCTAACCCTGACCCAAACCCTCACAGTAACCCTAACACTAAATATGACCCTAACCTTAATCCTAACTTTAACCCTAACCCTAACCCTAAATGCACTCGATTCTAACCGTAACCCTAACCCTAACCCTAAAGGCACGCTAACACTAGCCCAAACCATAACCCTAACCCTAACCCTAACTGAAACCCTAACCGTAACCCTAACCCTAACCCTAAACTTATACCAAACCATAACCCTAACCCTAACCCTAAATGCACTCGATTCTAACCCTAACCCTAAACCGAACCCTAAATGCACTCTAAGACTCACTCAAATCCTAACCCTAACCCAAAGCATAACCCTCACCCTAAACACTAACCCTAACCCTAATCCTAACTGTGACCCTAACCCTAACCCTAAACCTAACCATAACCTTAACCCTAACGATAACCCTTACCCTAACCCTAAATGCACTCCCTTCTAACCCTAACACTAATCCTGACCCTAAATGCACTCTAACTTTAACCCTAAACCTCACCTTAAACCCAACTCTAACCATAACCCTAATCCTAACCCTAACCTGAAACCTACATCTAACCCTAATCCTAACCCTAACCCTAAACCTAACCCTGAACCCTAATGCTAACCCAAACCCAAACCCTCACTGTAACCCTAACCCTAACTCTAACCCTAACCCTAACCCTAACTCTACCCCTAACTTTAACCCTAACCCTAACCCTAAATGCAATCGATTCTAACTGTAACCCTAACCTTTACCTTAAAGGAACTCTAACACTAGTCGAAACCCTAAACCTGACCCTAACCGTAATACTAACCCTAAACCCTAACCCTAACCCAAACCCTATCTGTAACCCTAATCCTAAATTTAACCTTAACCCTAACCCGAAACCCGAACCCTAACCCGAAACCAAACCGGAAACCTAACCCTAACCCTTACTGTAACACTAACCCTAACACTACCCCTAAATGCACTCTTACCCTAACCCTAAACCTAAACGTCAACCTAACCCAAACCGTAACCCTAAACCCTAACCCCGACATGCAATCGATTCTAACTATAACCCTAAACCTACCCTTAAATGCACTCTAAACCTAACCCTAACCCTAACCCTAAACCCTAACCCTAACAATAAACCAAACCCTGACCATAACCCTAACCCTAACCCTAAACTTATACCAAACCATAACCCTAACCCTAACCCTAAATGCACTCTGAACCTAACCCTAACCTTACCCCAACCCTAAACTTAACCCTAAACCTAACCCTAACCCTAACGCTAACCCTAACCCTAACCCTAACCCTAAATATAACCCTCAACTTAACAGTACATGCACTCGATTCTAACCCTAACCCTAAAGCTAACACTTACCCTTATCTTAATGTTGACGGTAAACTTAACCCTAACCCTACATGCACTCGATTCTAACCCTAACCCTAAACCGAACGCTAAATACACTCTAAGAATAACCCAAATCCTAACCCTAACCCAAAGCATAACCCTAAACCTATACCCTAACCCTAACCCTAATCATAACTGTGACCCTAACCCTAACCTTAAACCTAACCATTACCTTAACCCTAACGATAACCCTTACCCTAACCCTAAATGCACTCCCTTCTGACCCTAACACTAATCCTGACCTTAAATGCACTCTAACCCTAACCCTAAACCTAACCTTAAACCTAACTCTAAGCATAACACTAATACTAACCCTAACCTGAAACCTAAATTTAGCCCTAATCCTAACCCTAACCCTAACCCTAACTTTAACCCTAACCCTAACCCTAACCCTAAATCCTAACCCCAAATCGATTCTAACCCTAACCCTAACCCTAACGCTAACCCTAAATGCACTCGATTCTAACAGTAACCGTAACCCTAACCCTAAAGGCACGCTAACACTTGCCCAAACCATAACCCTAACCCTAACCCTAACTGAAACCCTAACCGTAACCCTAACCCTAACACTAAACCTAACCCTAAATATAACCCTCAATTCTAACCCTAAACTTAACAGTATATGCACTAGATTCTAACCCTAACCCTAACCCTAACCCTAAAACTAACCCTGAACCCTAACCCTAACCCTGACCCAAACCCTCACAGTAACCCTAACACTAACTCTGACCCTAACCTTACTCCTAACTTTAACCCTAACCCTAACCCTAAATGCACTCGATTCTAACCGTAACCGTAACCCTAACCCTAAAGGTGTGCTAACACTAGCCCAAACCATAACCCTAACCTTAACCCTAACTGACACCCTAACCGTAACCCTAACCCTAACACTAAACTTAACCCTAACCCTAACCCTAAATATAACCCTCAATTCTAACCCTCAACTTAACAGTACATGCACTCGATTCTAACCCTAACCCTAAAGCTAACACTAACCCTTCTCTTAATGTTGACGCTAAACTTAACCCTAACCCTAAATGCACTCGATTCTAACCCTAACCCTAAACCGAACCCTAAATGCACTCCAAGACTAACCCAAATACTAACCGTAACCCAAAGCATAACCCTCACCCTAAACACTAACCCTAACCCTAATCCTAACTGTGACCCTAACCCTAACCCTAAACCTAACCATAACCTTAACCCTAACGATAACCCTTACCCTAACCCTAAATGCACTCCCTTCTAACCCTAACACTAATCCTGACCCTAAATGCACTCTAACTTTAACCCTAAACCTCACCTTAAACCCAACTCTAACCAAAACCCTAATCCTAACCCTAACCTGAAACCTAAATCTAACCCTAATCCTAACCCTAACCCTAAACCTAACCCTGAACCCTAACGCTAACCCTAACCCAAACCCTCACCGTAACCCTAACCCTAACTCTAACCCTAACCGTAACCCTAACTCTACCCCTAACTTTAACCCTAACCCTAACCCTAAATGCAATCGATTCTAACTGTAACCCTAACCTTAACCTTAAAGGCACTCTAACACTAGCCGAAACCCTAACCCTGACCCTAACCGTAATCCTAACCCTAAACCCTAACCCTAACCCAAACCCTATCTGTAACCCTAATCCTAAACTTCACCTTAACCCTAATCCTAAACCCAAACCCTAACCCTAAACCAAACCCTAAACCTAACCCTAACCTTTACTGTAACACTAACCCTAACACTTCCCCTAAAGGCACTCTTACCCTAACCCTAAACCTAAACCTCACCCTAACACAGACCGTAACCGTAAACCCTAAGCCCGACATGCACTCGATTCTAACTCTAACCCTAAACCTACCCTTAAATGCACTCTAACCCTAACCCTAACACTAACACAAAACCTAACCCTAAACCCTAACCCTAACACTAAAGCAAACCCTGACCGTAACCCTAACCCTAACCGTAACCCTATACCAAACCCTAACCCTGACCCTAACCCCAAATGCACTATGAACCTAACCCTAACCTTACCCTAACCCTAAACTTAACCCTAAACCTAACCCTAACCCTAACACTAAACCTAGCCCTAACCCTAACCCTAAATATAACCCTCAATTCTAACCCTAAACTTAACAGTACATGCACTCGATTCTAACCCTAACCCTAAAGCTAACACTTACCCTTATCTTAATGTTGACGGTAAACTTAACCCTAACCCTACATGCACTCGATTCTAACCCTAACCCTAAACCGAACCCTAAATACACTCTAAGAATAACCCAAATCCTAACCCTAACCCAAAGCATAACCCTAACCCTATACCCTAACCCTAACCCTAATCTTAACTGTGACCCTAACCCTAACCTTAAACCTAACCATTACCTTAACCCTAATGATAACCCTTACCCTAACCCTAAATGCACTCCCTTCTGACCCTAACACTAATCCTGACCTTAAATGCACTCTAACTCTAACCCTAAACCTAACCTTAAACCTAACTCTAAGCATAACCCTAATACTAACCCTAACCTGAAACCTAAATTTAGCCCTAATCCTGACCCTAACCCTAACCCTAACCCTAACTTTAACCCTAACCCTAACCCTAACCCTAAATCCTAACCCCAAATCGATTCTAACCCTAACCCTAACCCTAACCCTAAAACTAACCCTGAACTCTAACCCTAACTCCAACCCAAACCATCACAGTAACCCTAACACTAACTCTAACCCTAAACCTACTCTTAACTTTAACCCTAACGCTAACCCTAAATGTACTCGATTTTAACCGTAACCCTAACCTTAACCCTAAAGGCACGCTAACACTAGCCCAAACCATAACCCTAACCCTAAACCTAACTGAAACCCTAACCGTAACCCTACCCCTAACACTAAACCTAACCCTAAATATAACCCTCAATTCTAACCCTAAACTTAACAGTACATGCACTCGATTCTAACCCTAACCCTAACCCTAAAACTAACCCTGAACCCTAACCCTAACCCTGACCGAAACCCTCACAGTAACCCTAACACTAACTATGACCCTAACCTTAATCCTAACTTTAACCCTAACCCTAACCCTAAATGCACTCAATTCTAACCGTAACCCTAACCCTAACCCTAAAGGCACGCTAACACTAGCCCAAACCATAACCCTAACCCTAACCCTAACTGAAACCCTAACCGTAACCCTAACCCTAACCCTAAACTTATACCAAACCATAACCCTAACCCTAACCCTAAATGCACTCTTAACCTAACCCTAACCTTACCCCAACCCTAAACTTAACCCTAAACCTAACCCTAACCCTAACGCTAACCCTAACCCTAACCCTAAACCCTAACGCTAACACTAACCGAAACCCTCACCCTAAACACTTACCCTTACCTTGAATGCACTCGATTCTAACCCTAACCCTAAACCTACCCTTAAATGCACTCTAACCCTAACTCTAACGCTAATCCAAACCCTAACCTTAACCCTAACCCTATCCCTAACTGTAACCCTAATCCTAACCCTACCCCTAACCATAACCTAAACCCTAATGATAATCCTAAACCTAATACTAAATGCGCTCGATTGCAACCCTAACCCTAACCCTCGATTATAATGCTAACTGTAACCCTTACCATAACCCTAAATCTCAATCTAACCCTACCCGTAACCCTAAACATAACCCTACACCTAATCCTAACCCCAAATCGATTCTAACCCTAACCCTAACCCTAACCCTAAAACTAACCCTGAACTCTAACCCTAACCCTAACCCAAACCCTCACAGTAACCCTAACACTAACTCCAACCCTAACCTTACTCCTAACTTTAACCCTAACCCTAACCCTAAATGCATTCGATTCTAACGGTAACCCTAACCCTAACCCTAAAGGCACGCTAACACTAGCCCAACCCATAACCCTAACCCTGACCCTAACCGAAACCCTCACCGTAACCCTAACCCTAACACTAAACCTAACCCTAACCCTAACCCTAAATATAACCTTCAATTCTAACCCTAAACTTAACAGTACATGCATTCGATTCTAACACTAACCCTAATCCTAACCCTAACCCTAAAACTAACCCTGAACCCTAACCCTAACCCTAACCCAAACCCTCACAGTAACCCTAACACTAACTCTAAACCTAACCTTACTTCTAACTTTAACCCTAACCCTAACCCTACATGCACTCGATTCTAACCGTAACCCTAACCCAACCCTAAAGGCACGCTAACACTAGTCCAAACCATAACCCTAACCCTAACCCTAATGGAAACCCTAACCGTAACCCTAACCCTAACACTAACCCTAACCCTAACCCTAACCCTAAATATAACCCTCAACTTAACAGTACATGCACTCAATTCTAACCCTAACCCTAAAGCTAACACTTACCCTTATCTTAATGTTGACGGTAAACTTAACCCTAACCCTAAATGCACTCGATTCTAACCCTAACCCTAAACCGAACCCTCAATACACTCTAAGAATAACCCAAATCCTAACGCTAACACAAAGCATAACCCAAACCCTAAACCCTAACCCTAACCCTAATCATAACTGTGACCCTAACCCTAACCCTAAACCTAACCATAACCTTAACCCTAACGATAAGCCTTACCCTAACCCTAAATGCACTCCCTTCTAACACTAGCACTAATCCTGACCCCAAATGCACTCTAACTCTAACCTTAAACCTATCCTTAAACCTAACTCTAACCATAACCCTAATCCTAACCCTAACCTGAAACCTAAATTTAGCCCTAATCCTAACCCTAACCCTAACCTTAACCCTAACTTTAACCCTAACCCTAACCCTAACCCTAACCCTAAATCCTAACCCCAAATCGATTCTAACCCTAACCCTAACCCTAACCCTAAAACTAACCCTGAACTCAAACCCTAACCCCAACCCAAACCATCACAGTAACCTTAACAGTAACTCTAACCCTAACCCTACTCTTAACTTTAACCCTAACGCTAACCCTAAATGCACTCGATTCTAACCGTAACCATAACCCTAACCCTAAAGGCACGCTAACACTAGCCCAAACCATAATCCTAACCCTAACCCTAACTGAAACCCTAACCGTAACCCTAACCCTAACACTAAACCTAACCCTAAATATAACCCTCAATTCTAACCCTAAATTTAACAGTACATGCACTCGATTCTAACCCTAACCCTAACCCTAAAACTAACCCTGAACCCTAACCCTAACCCTGACCCAAACCCTCACAGTAACCCTAACACTAACTCTGACCCTAACCTTACTCCTAACTTTAACCCTAAGCCTAACCCTAATTGCACTCGATTCTAACCGTAACCCTAATCCTAACCCTAAAGGCACGCTAACACTAGCCCAAACGATAACCCTAACAATAACCCTAACTGAAACCCTAACCGTAACCCTAACCCTAACACTAAACCTAACCCTAAATATAACCCTCAATTCTAACCCAAAACTTAACAGTACATGCACTCGATTATAACCCTAACCCTAACCCTAACCCTAACCCTAAAACTAACCCTGAATTCTAACCCTAAGCCCAACCCAAACCCTCACAGTAACCTTAACACTAACTCTAACCCTAACCTTTCTCCTAACTTTACCCCTAACCCTAACCCTAAATGCACTCGATTCTAACCGTAACCCTAACCCTAACCCTAAAGGCACGCTAACACTAGCCCAAACCATAACCCTAACCCTAACCCTAACTGAAACCTTAACTTTAACCCTAACCCTAACACTAAACCTAACCGTAACCCTAACCCTAAATATAACCCTCAATTCTAACCCTAAACTTAACAGTACATGCACTCGATTCTAACCCTAACCCTAAAGCTAACACTAACCCTTATCTTAATGTTGACGCTAAACTTAACCCTAAACCTAAATGCACTCGATTCTAACCCTAACCCTAAACCGAACCCTATATGCACTCTAAGACTAACCCAAATACTAACCGTAACCCAAAGCATAACCCTCACGCTAAACACTAACCCTAACCCTAATCCTAACTGTGACCCTAACCCTAACCCTAAACCTAAACATAACCTTAACCCTAACGATAACCCTTACCCTAACCCTAAATGCACTCCCTTCTAACCCTAACACTAATCCTGACCCTAAATGCACTCTAACTTTAACCCTAAACCTCACCTTAAACCCAACTCTAACCATTACCCTAATCCTAACCCTAACCTGAAACCTAAATCTAACCCTAATCCTAACCCTAACCCTAAACCTAACCCTGAACCCTAACGCTAACCCTAACCCAAACCCTCACCGTAACCCTAACCCTAACTCTAACCCTAACCCTAACCCTAACTCTACCCCTAACTTTAACCCTAACCCTAACCCTAAATGCAATCGATTCTAACTGTAACCCTAACCTTAACCTTAAAGGCACTCTAACACTAGCCGAAACCCTAACCCTGACCCTAACCGTAATCCTAACCCTAAACCCTAACCCTAACCCAAACCCTATCTGTAACCCTAATCCTAAATTTCACCTTAACCCTAACCCTAAACCCGAACCCTAACCATAAACCAAACTCTAAACCTAACCCTAACCCTTACTGTATCACTAACCCTAACACTTCCCCTAAAGGCACTCTTACCCTAACCCTAAACCTAAACCTCACCCTAACACAGACCGTAACCGTAAACCCTAAGCCCGACATGCACTCGATTCTAACTCTAACCCTAAACCTACCCTTAAATGCACTCTAACCCTAACCCTAACACTAACACAAAACCTAAACCTAAACCTTAACCCTAACACTAAAGCAAACCCTGACCGTAACCCTAACCCTTACCCTAACCCTATACCAAACACTAACCCTGACCCCAACCCCAAATGCACTATAAACCTAACCCTAACCTTACCCTAACCCTAAACTTAACCCTAAACCTAAACCTAACCCTAACACTAAACCTAGCCCTAACCCTAACCCTAAATATAACCCTCAATTCTAACCCTAAACTTAACAGTACATGCACTGGATTCTAACCCTAACCCTAAAGCTAACACTAACCCTTATCTTAATGTTGACGCTAAACTTAACCCTAACCCTAAATGCACTCGATTCTAACCCTAACCCTAAACCGAACCCTAAATGCACTCTAAGACTAACTCAAATCCTAACCCTAACCCAAAGCATAACCCTCACCCTAAACACTAACCCTAACCCTAATCCTAACTGTGACCCTAACCCTAACCCTAAACCTAACCATAACCTTAACCCTAACGATAACCCTTACCCTAACCCTAAATGCACTCCCTTCTAACCCTAACACTAATCCTGACCCTAAATGCACTCTAACTCTAACCCTAAACCTAACCTTAAACCTAAATCTAACCATAACCCTAATCCTAACCTTAACCTGAAACCTAAATCTAACCCCAATCCTAACCATAACCCTAAACCTAACCCTGAACCCTAACGCTAACCCTAACCCAAACCCTCACAGTAACCCTAACACTAACTCCAACCCTAACCTTACTCCTAACTTTAACCCTAACCCTAACCCTAAATGCATTCGATTCTAACGGTAACCCTAACCCTAACCCTAAAGGCACGCTAACACTAGCCCAACCCATAACCCTAACCCTGACCCTAACCGAAACCCTCACCGTAACCCTAACCCTAACACTAAACCTAACCCTAACCCTAACCCTAAATATAACCTTCAATTCTAACCCTAAACTTAACAGTACATGCATTCGATTCTAACACTAACCCTAATCCTAACCCTAACCCTAAAACTAACCCTGAACCCTAACCCTAACCCTAACCCAAACCCTCACAGTAACCCTAACACTAACTCTAAACCTAACCTTACTTCTAACTTTAACCCTAACCCTAACCCTACATGCACTCGATTCTAACCGTAACCCTAACCCAACCCTAAAGGCACGCTAACACTAGTCCAAACCATAACCCTAACCCTAACCCTAATGGAAACCCTAACCGTAACCCTAACCCTAACACTAACCCTAACCCTAACCCTAACCCTAAATATAACCCTCAACTTAACAGTACATGCACTCAATTCTAACCCTAACCCTAAAGCTAACACTTACCCTTATCTTAATGTTGACGGTAAACTTAACCCTAACCCTAAATGCACTCGATTCTAACCCTAACCCTAAACCGAACCCTCAATACACTCTAAGAATAACCCAAATCCTAACGCTAACACAAAGCATAACCCAAACCCTAAACCCTAACCCTAACCCTAATCATAACTGTGACCCTAACCCTAACCCTAAACCTAACCATAACCTTAACCCTAACGATAAGCCTTACCCTAACCCTAAATGCACTCCCTTCTAACACTAGCACTAATCCTGACCCCAAATGCACTCTAACTCTAACCTTAAACCTATCCTTAAACCTAACTCTAACCATAACCCTAATCCTAACCCTAACCTGAAACCTAAATTTAGCCCTAATCCTAACCCTAACCCTAACCTTAACCCTAACTTTAACCCTAACCCTAACCCTAACCCTAACCCTAAATCCTAACCCCAAATCGATTCTAACCCTAACCCTAACCCTAACCCTAAAACTAACCCTGAACTCAAACCCTAACCCCAACCCAAACCATCACAGTAACCTTAACAGTAACTCTAACCCTAACCCTACTCTTAACTTTAACCCTAACGCTAACCCTAAATGCACTCGATTCTAACCGTAACCATAACCCTAACCCTAAAGGCACGCTAACACTAGCCCAAACCATAATCCTAACCCTAACCCTAACTGAAACCCTAACCGTAACCCTAACCCTAACACTAAACCTAACCCTAAATATAACCCTCAATTCTAACCCTAAATTTAACAGTACATGCACTCGATTCTAACCCTAACCCTAACCCTAAAACTAACCCTGAACCCTAACCCTAACCCTGACCCAAACCCTCACAGTAACCCTAACACTAACTCTGACCCTAACCTTACTCCTAACTTTAACCCTAAGCCTAACCCTAATTGCACTCGATTCTAACCGTAACCCTAATCCTAACCCTAAAGGCACGCTAACACTAGCCCAAACGATAACCCTAACAATAACCCTAACTGAAACCCTAACCGTAACCCTAACCCTAACACTAAACCTAACCCTAAATATAACCCTCAATTCTAACCCAAAACTTAACAGTACATGCACTCGATTATAACCCTAACCCTAACCCTAACCCTAACCCTAAAACTAACCCTGAATTCTAACCCTAAGCCCAACCCAAACCCTCACAGTAACCTTAACACTAACTCTAACCCTAACCTTTCTCCTAACTTTACCCCTAACCCTAACCCTAAATGCACTCGATTCTAACCGTAACCCTAACCCTAACCCTAAAGGCACGCTAACACTAGCCCAAACCATAACCCTAACCCTAACCCTAACTGAAACCTTAACTTTAACCCTAACCCTAACACTAAACCTAACCGTAACCCTAACCCTAAATATAACCCTCAATTCTAACCCTAAACTTAACAGTACATGCACTCGATTCTAACCCTAACCCTAAAGCTAACACTAACCCTTATCTTAATGTTGACGCTAAACTTAACCCTAAACCTAAATGCACTCGATTCTAACCCTAACCCTAAACCGAACCCTATATGCACTCTAAGACTAACCCAAATACTAACCGTAACCCAAAGCATAACCCTCACGCTAAACACTAACCCTAACCCTAATCCTAACTGTGACCCTAACCCTAACCCTAAACCTAAACATAACCTTAACCCTAACGATAACCCTTACCCTAACCCTAAATGCACTCCCTTCTAACCCTAACACTAATCCTGACCCTAAATGCACTCTAACTTTAACCCTAAACCTCACCTTAAACCCAACTCTAACCATTACCCTAATCCTAACCCTAACCTGAAACCTAAATCTAACCCTAATCCTAACCCTAACCCTAAACCTAACCCTGAACCCTAACGCTAACCCTAACCCAAACCCTCACCGTAACCCTAACCCTAACTCTAACCCTAACCCTAACCCTAACTCTACCCCTAACTTTAACCCTAACCCTAACCCTAAATGCAATCGATTCTAACTGTAACCCTAACCTTAACCTTAAAGGCACTCTAACACTAGCCGAAACCCTAACCCTGACCCTAACCGTAATCCTAACCCTAAACCCTAACCCTAACCCAAACCCTATCTGTAACCCTAATCCTAAATTTCACCTTAACCCTAACCCTAAACCCGAACCCTAACCATAAACCAAACTCTAAACCTAACCCTAACCCTTACTGTATCACTAACCCTAACACTTCCCCTAAAGGCACTCTTACCCTAACCCTAAACCTAAACCTCACCCTAACACAGACCGTAACCGTAAACCCTAAGCCCGACATGCACTCGATTCTAACTCTAACCCTAAACCTACCCTTAAATGCACTCTAACCCTAACCCTAACACTAACACAAAACCTAAACCTAAACCTTAACCCTAACACTAAAGCAAACCCTGACCGTAACCCTAACCCTTACCCTAACCCTATACCAAACACTAACCCTGACCCCAACCCCAAATGCACTATAAACCTAACCCTAACCTTACCCTAACCCTAAACTTAACCCTAAACCTAAACCTAACCCTAACACTAAACCTAGCCCTAACCCTAACCCTAAATATAACCCTCAATTCTAACCCTAAACTTAACAGTACATGCACTGGATTCTAACCCTAACCCTAAAGCTAACACTAACCCTTATCTTAATGTTGACGCTAAACTTAACCCTAACCCTAAATGCACTCGATTCTAACCCTAACCCTAAACCGAACCCTAAATGCACTCTAAGACTAACTCAAATCCTAACCCTAACCCAAAGCATAACCCTCACCCTAAACACTAACCCTAACCCTAATCCTAACTGTGACCCTAACCCTAACCCTAAACCTAACCATAACCTTAACCCTAACGATAACCCTTACCCTAACCCTAAATGCACTCCCTTCTAACCCTAACACTAATCCTGACCCTAAATGCACTCTAACTCTAACCCTAAACCTAACCTTAAACCTAAATCTAACCATAACCCTAATCCTAACCTTAACCTGAAACCTAAATCTAACCCCAATCCTAACCATAACCCTAAACCTAACCCTGAACCCTAACGCTAACCCTAACCCAAACCCTCACCGTAACCCTAACCCTAACTCTAAACCTAACCCTAACCCTAACTCTACCCCTAACTTTAACCCTAACCCAAACCATAAATGCAATCCATTCTTACTGTAACCTTAACCTTAACCTTAAAGGCACTCTAACACTAGCCGAAACCCTAACCCTGAGCCTAACCGTAGTCCTAACCCTAAACGCTAACCCTAACCCAAACCCTAGCTGTAACCCTAATCCTAAATTTAACCTTAACCCTAACCCTAAACCCGAACCCTAACCCTAAACCAAAACCTAAACCTAACCCTAACCCTTACTGTAACACTAACCCTAACACTACCCCTAAATGCACTCTTACCCTAACCCTAAACCTAAACCTCACCCTAACCCAAACCGTAACCCTAAACCCTAACCCCGAAATGCACTCAATTCTAACTCTAACCCTAAACCTACCCTTAAATGCACTCTAACCCTAACCCTAACCCTAACCCTAAATCTAACCCTAAACCCTAACCCTAACCCTAAACCAAACTCTGACCCTAACCCTAACCCTAACCCTAAACTTATACCAAACCCTAACACTAACCCTAACCCTAAATGCACTATGAACCTAACCCTAACCTTACCCCAACCCTAAACTTAACCCTAAACCTAACCCTAACCCTAAACACTTACCCTTACCCTGAATGCACTCGATTCTAACCCTAACCCTAAACCTACCCTTAAATGCACTCTAACCCTAACTCTAACGTTAATCCAAATTCTAACCTTAACCCTAACCCTATCCCTAACTGTAACCCTAATCCTAACCCTACACCTCACCGTAACCTAAACCCTAATGATAATCCTAAACCTAATACTAAATGCGCTCGATTGTAAACCTAACCCTAACCCTCGATTATAATGCTAACTGTAACCCTTACCATAACCCTAAACCTAAATCTAACCCTACCCGTAACCCTAAACATAACCCTACACCTAATCCTAACCCCAAATCGATTCTAACCCTAACCCTAACCCTAACCCTAAAACTAACCCTGAACTCTAACCCTAACCCTAACCCAAACCCTCACAGTAACCCTAACACTAACTCTAACCCTAACCTTACTCCTAACTTTAACCCTACCCCTAACCCTAAATGCGCTGGATTCTCACCGTAACCCTAACCCTAACCCTAAAGGCACGCTAACACTAGCCCAAACCATAACCCTAACCCTGACCCTAACCGAAACCCTCACGGTAACCCTAACCCTAACACTAAACCTAACCCTAACCCTAACCCTAAATATAACCCTCAATTCTAACCCTAAACTTAACAGTACATGCACTCGATTCTAACCCTAAACCTAATCCTAACCCTAACCCTAAAACTAACCCTGAACCCTAACCCTAACCCTAACTCAAACCCTCACAGTAACCTTAACACTAACTCTAACCCTAACCTTACTCCTAACTTTAACCCTAACCCTAACCCTACATGCACTCGATTCTAACCGTAACCTAACCCAACCCTAAAGGCACGCTAACACTAGCCCACACCATAACCCTAACCCTAACCCTAACCGAAACCCTAACCGTAACCCTAACCCTGACACTAAACCTAACACTAACCCTAACCCTAAATATAACCCTCAATTCTAACCCTAAACTTAACAGTACATGCACTCGATTCTAACCCTAACCCTAATCCTAACCCTAAATGCACTCTAACTCTAACCCTAAACCTAACCTTAAACCTAACTCTAACCATAACCCTAATCCTAACCCTAACCTGAAACCTAACTTTAACCCTAACCCTAACCTTAACCCTAACCCTAACCCTAACCTTAACCCTAAATCCTAACCCCAAATCGCTTCTAACCCTAACCCTAACCCTAACCCTAAAACTAACCCTGAACTCTAACCCTAACCCCAACCCAAACAATCACAGTAACCCTAACACTCACTCTAACCCTAACCCTACTCTTAACTTTAACCCTAACGCTAACCCTAAATGCACTCGATTATAACCGTAACCCTAACCCTACCCCTAAAGGCACGCTAACACTAGCCCAAACCATAACCCTAACCCTAACCCTAACTGAAACCCTAACCGTAACCCTAACCCTAACACTAAACCTAACCCTAAATATAACCCTGAATTCTAACCCTAAACTTAACAGTACATGCACTCGATTCTAACCCTAACCCTAAAGCTAACACTAACCCTTCTCTTAATGTTGACGCTAAACTTAACCCTAACCCTAAATGCACTCGATTCTAACCCTAACCCTAAACCGAAGCCTAAATGCACTCTAAGACTCACCCAAATCCTAACCGTAACCCAAAGCATAACCCTCACCCTAAACACTAACGCTAACCCTAATCCTAACTGTGACCCTAACCCTAACCCTAAACCTAACCATAACCTTAACCCTAACGATAACCCTTACCCTAACCCTAAATGCACTCCCTTCTAACCCTAACACTAATCCTGACCCTAAATGCACTCTAACTTTAACCCTAAACCTCACCTTAAACCCAACTCTAACCATAACCCTAATCCTAACCGTAACCTGAAACCTAAATCTAACCCTAATCCTAACCCTAACCCTAAAGCTAACCCTGAATCCTAACGCTAACCCAAACCCAAACCCTCACTGTAACCCTAACGCTAACTCTAACCCTAACCCTAACCCTAACTCTACCCCTAACTTTAACCCTAACCCTAACCCTAAATGCAATCGATTCTAACTGTAACCCTAACCTTAACCTTAAAGGAACTCTAACACTAGCCGAAACCCTAAACCTGACCCTAACCGTAATAGTAACCCTAAACCCTAACCCTAACCCAAACCCTATCTGTAACCCTAATCCTAAATTTAACCTTAACCCTAACCTGAAACCCGAACCCTAACCCGAAACCAAACCGTAAACCTAACCCTAACCCTTACTGTCACACTAACCCTAACACTACCCCTAAATGCACTCTTACCCTAACCCTAAACCTAAACGTCAACCTAACCCAAACCGTAACCCTAAACCCTAACCCCGACATGCAATCGATTCTAACTCTAACCCTAAACCTACCCTTAAATGCACTCTAAACCTAACCCTAACCCTAACCCTAAACCCTAACCCTAACAATAAACCAAACCCTGACCATAACCCTAACCCTAACCCTAAACTTATACCAAACCCTAACCCTAACCCTAACCCTAAATGCACTATGAACCTAACCCTAACCTTACCCCAACCCTAAACTTAACCCTAAACCTAACCCTAACCCTAACGCTAACCCTAACCCTAACCCTAAACCCTAACGCTAACACTAACCGAAACCCTCACCCTAAACACTTACCCTTACCCTGAATGCACTCGATTCTAACCCTAATCCTAAACCTACCCTTAAATGCACACTAACCCTAAATCTAACGCTAATCCAAACCCTAACCTTAACACTAACCCTATCCCTAACTGTAACCCTAATCCTTACCCTACCCCTAACCGAAACCTAAACCCTAAGGATAATCCTAAACCTAATACTAAATGCGCTCGATTGTAACCCTAAATCTAACCCTCGATTATAATGCTAACTGTAACCCTTACCATAACCCTAAACCTAAATCGAACCCTACCCGTAACCCTAAACATAACCCTACACCTAATCCTAACCCCAAATCGATTCTAACCCTAAACCTAACCCTAACCCTAAATATAACCCTGAATTCTAACCCTAAACTTAACAGTACATGCATTCGATTCTAACCCTAACCCTAATCCTTACTCTAACCCTAAAACTAACCCTGAACCCTAACCCTAACCCTAACCCAAACCCTCACAGTAACCCTAACACTAACTCTAACCCTAACCTTACTTCTAACTTTAACCCTAACCCTAACCCTACATGCACTCGATTCTAACCGTAACCCTAACCCAACCTTAAAGGCACGCTAACAATAGCCCAAACCATAACCCTAACCCTAACCCTAACCGAATCCCTAACCGTAACCCTAACCCTAACACTAAACCTAACCCTAACCCTAACCCTAAATATAACCGTCAATTCTAACCCTAAACTTAACAGTACATGCACTCGATTCTAACCCTAACCCTAAAGCTAACACTTACCCTTATCTTAATGTTGACGGTAAACTTAACCCTAACCCTACATGCACTCGATTCTAACCCTAACCCTAAACCGAACCCTAAATACACTCTAAGAATAACCCAAATCCTAAGCCTAACCCAAAGCATAACCCTAACCCTATACCCTAACCCTAACCCTAATCATAACTGTAACCCTAACCCTAACCTTAAACCTAACCATTACCTTAACCCTAACGATAACCCTTACCCTAACCCTAAATGCACTCACTTCTAACCCTAACACTAATCCTGACCTTAAATGCACTCTAACTCTAACCCTAAACCTAACCTTAAACCTAACTCTAAGCATAACCCTAATACTAACCCTAACCTGAAACCTAAATTTAGCCCTAATCCTAACCCTAACCCTAACCCTAACCCTAACTTTAACCCTAACCCTAACCCTAACCCTAAATCCTAACCCCAAATCGATTCTAACCCTAACCCTAACCCTAACCCTAAAACTAACCCTGAACCCTAACCCTAACCCTGACCCAAACCCTCACAGTAACCCTAACACTAACTCTGACCCTAACCTTACTCCTAACTTTAACCCTAACCCTAACCCTAAATGCACTCGATTCTAACCGTAACCGTAACCCTAACCCTAAAGGTGCGCTAACACTAGCCCAAACCATAACCCTAACCCTAAACCTAACTGACACCCTAACGATAACCCTAACCCTAACACTAAACCTAACCCTAACCCTAACCCTAAATATAACCCTCAATTCTAACCCTCAACTTAACAGTACATGCACTCGATTCTAACCCTAACCCTAAAGCTAACACTAACCCTTCTCTTAATGTTGACGCTAAACTTAACCCTAACCCTAAATGCACTCGATTCTAACCCTAACCCTAAACCGAACCCTAAATGCACTCTAAGACTAACCCAAATACTAACCGTAACCCAAAGCATAACCCTCACCCTAAACACTAACCCTAACCCTAATCCTAACTGTGACCCTAACCCTAACCCTAAACCTAACCATAACCTTAACCCTAACGATAACCCTTACCCTAACCCTAAATGCACTCCCTTCTAACCCTAACACTAATCCTGACCCTAAATGCACTCTAACTTTAACCCTAAACCTCACCTTAAACCCAACTCTAACCATAACCCTAATCCTAACCCTAACCTGAAACCTAAATCTAACCCTAATCCTAACCCTAACCCTAAACCTAACCCTGAACCCTAACGCTAACCCTAACCCAAACCCTCACCGTAACCCTAACCCTAACTCTAACCCTAACCGTAACCCTAACTCTACCCCTAACTTTAAACCCAACCCTAACCCTAAATGCAATCGATTCTAACTGTAACCCTAACCTTAACCTTAAAGGCACTCTAACACTAGCCGAAACCCTAACCCTGACCCTAACCGTAATCCTAACCCTAAACCCTAACCCTAACCCAAACCCTATCTGTAACCCTAATCCTAAATTTCACCTTAACCCTAACCCGAAACCCGAACCCTAACCCTAAACCAAACCCTAAACCTAACCCTAACCCTTACTGTAACACTAACCCTAACACTTCCCCTAAAGGCACTCTTACCCTAACCCTAAACCTAAACCTCACCCTAACACAGACCGTAACCGTAAACCCTAAGCCCGACATGCACTCGATTCTAACTCTAACCCTAAACCTACCCTTAAATGCACTCTAACCCTAACCCTAACACTAACACAAAACCTAACCCTAAACCCTAACCCTAACACTAAAGCAAACCCTGACCGTAACCCTAACCCTAACCGTAACCCTATACCAAACCCTAACCCTGACCCTAACCCCAAATGCACTATGAACCTAACCCTAACCTTACCCTAACCCTAAACTTAACCCTAAACCTAACCCTAACCCTAACACTAAACCTAGCCCTAACCCTAACCCTAAATATAACCCTCAATTCTAACCCTAAACTTAACAGTACATGCACTCGATTATAACCCTAACCCTAACCCTAACCCTAACCCTAACCCTAACCCTAAAACTAACCCTGAACCCTAACCCTAACCCTGACCCAAACCCTCACAGTAACCCTAACACTAACTCTGACCCTAACCTTACTCCTAACTTTAACCCTAACCCTAACCCTGAATGCACTCGATTCTAACCGTAACCCTAACCCTAACCCTAAAGGCATGCTAACACTAGCCCAAACCATAACCCTAACCCTAACCCTAACTGAAACCCTAACCGTAACCCTAACCCTAACCCTAAACTTATACCAAACCCTAACCCTAACCCTAACCCTAAATGCACTCTGAACCTAACCCTAACCTTACCCCAACCCTAAACTTAACCCTAAACCTAACCCTAACCCTAACGCTAACCCTAACCCTAACCCTAAACCCTAACGCTAACACTAACCGAAACCCTCACCCTAAACACTTACCCTTACCTTGAATGCACTCGATTCTAACCCTAACCCTAAACCTACCCTTAAATGCACTCTAACCCTAACTCTAACGCTAATCCAAACCCTAACCTTAACCCTAACCCTATCCCTAACTGTAACCCTAATACTAACCCTACCCCTAACCGTAACCTAAACCCTAATGATAATCCTAAACCTAATACTAAATGTGCCCGATTGTAACCCTAACCGTAACCCTCGATTATAATGCTAACTGTAACCCTTACCATAACCCTAAATCTAAATCTAACCCTACCCGTAACCCTAAACATAACCCTACACCTAATCCTAACCCCAAATCGATTCTAACCCTAACCCTAACCCTAACCCTAAAACTAACCCTGAACTCTAACCCTAACCCTAACCCAAACCCTCACAGTAACCCTAACACTAACTCCAACCCTAACCTTACTCCTAACTTTAACCCTAACCCTAACCCTAAATGCATTCGATTCTAACGGTAACCCTAACCCTAACCCTAAAGGCACGCTAACACTAGCCCAAACCATAACCCTAACCCTGACCCTAACCGAAACCCTCACCGTAACCCTAACCCTAACACTAAATCTAACCCTAACCCTAACCCTAAATATAACCCTCAATTGTAACCCTAAACTTAACAGTACATGCATTCGATTCTAACCCTAACCCTAATCCTAACCCTAACCCTAAAACTAACCCTGAACCCTAACCCTAACCCTAACCCAAACCCTCACAGTAACCCTAACACTAACTCTAACCCTAACCTTACTCCTAACTTTAACCCTAACCCTAACCCTACATGCACTCGATTCTAACCGTAACCCTAACCCAACCCTAAAGGCACGCTAACACTAGTCCAAACCATAACCCTAACCCTGACCATAACCGAAACCCTAACCGTAACCCTAACCCTAACACTAAACCTAACCCTAACCCTAACCCTAAATATAACCCTCAACTTAACAGTACATGCACTCGATTCTAACCCTAACCCTAAAGCTAACACTAACCCTTATCTTAATGTTGACGGTAAACTTAACCCTAACCCTAAATGCACTCGATTCTAACCCTAACCCTAAACCGAACCCTAAATACACTCTAAGAATAACCCAAATCCTAACGCTAACACAAAGCATAACCCTAACCCTAAACCCTAACCCTAACCGTAATCGTAACTGTGACCCTAACCCTAACCCTAAAGCTAACCATAACCTTAACCCTCACGATAACCCTTACCCTAACCCTAAATGCACTCTCTTCTAACACTAACATTAATCCTGACCCTAAATGCACTCTAACTCTAACCCTAAACCTAACCTTAAACCTAACTCTAACCATAACCCTAATCCTAACCCTAACCTGAAACCTAAATTTAGCCCTAATCCTAACCCTAACCCTAACCCTAACTTTAACCCTAACCCTAACCCTAACCCTAACCCTAAATCCTAACGCCAAATCGATTCTAACCCTAACCCTAACCCTAACCCTAAAACTAACCCTGAACTCAAACCCTAACCCCAACCCAAACCATCACAGTAACCGTAACACTAACTCTAACCCTAACCCTACTCTTAACTTTAACCCTAACGCTAACCCTAAATGCACTCGATTCTAACCGTAACCGTAACCCTAACCCTAAAGGCACGCTAACACTTGCCCAAACCATAACCCTAACCCTAACCCTAACTGAAACCCTAACCGTAACCCTAACCCTAACACTAAACCTAACCCTAAATATAACCCTCAATTCTAACCCTAAACTTAACAGTATATGCACTAGATTCTAACCCTAACCCTAACCCTGACCCAAACCCTCACAGTAACCCTAACACTAACTCTGACCCTAACCTTACTCCTAACTTTAACCCTAACCCTAACCCTAAATGCACTTGATTCTAACCGTAACCGTAACCCTAACCCTAAAGGTGTGCTAACACTAGCCCAAACCATAACCCTAACCTTAACCCTAACTGACACCCTAACCGTAACCCTAACCCTAACACTAAACCTAACCCTAACCCTAACCCTAAATATAACCCTCAATTCTAACCCTAAACTTAACAGTACATGCACTCGATTCTAACCCTAACCCTAACCCTAACCCTAACCCTAAAACTAACCCTGAACTCTAACCCTAACCCCAACCCAACCCTCACAGTAACCTTAACACTAACTCTAACCCTAACCTTACTCCTAACTTTACCCCTAACCCTAACCCTAAATGCACTCGATTCTAACCGTAACCCTAACCCTAACCCTAAAGGCACGCTAACACTACCCCAAACCATAACCCTAACCCTAACCCTAACTGAAACCCTAACCGTAACCGTAACCCTAACACTAAACCTAACCCTAACCCTAACCCTAAATATAACCCTCAATTCTAACCCTCAACTTAACAGTACATGCACTCGATTCTAACCCTAACCCTAAAGCTAACACTAACCCTTATCTTAATGTTGACGCTAAACTTAACCCTAAACCTAAATGCACTCGATTCTAACCCTAACCCTAAACCGAACCCTATATGCACTCTAAGACTAACCCAAATACTAACCGTAACCCAAAGCATAACCCTCACGCTAAACACTAACCCTAACCCTAATCCTAACTGTGACCCTAACCCTAACCCTAAACCTAAACATAACCTTAACCCTAACGATAACCCTTACCCTAACCCTAAATGCACTCCCTTCTAACCCTAACACTAATCCTGACCCTAAATGCACTCTAACTTTAACCCTAAACCTCACCTTAAACCCAACTCTAACCATTACCCTAATCCTAACCCTAACCTGAAACCTAAATCTAACCCTAATCCTAACCCTAACCCTAAACCTAACCCTGAACCCTAACGCTAACCCTAACCCAAACCCTCACCGTAACCCTAACCCTAACTCTAACCCTAACCCTAACCCTAACTCTACCCCTAACTTTAACCCTAACCCTAACCCTAAATGCAATCGATTCTAACTGTAACCCTAACCTTAACCTTAAAGGCACTCTAACACTAGCCGAAACCCTAACCCTGACCCTAACCGTAATCCTAACCCTAAACCCTAACCCTAACCCAAACCCTATCTGTAACCCTAATCCTAAATTTCACCTTAACCCTAACCCTAAACCCGAACCCTAACCATAAACCAAACTCTAAACCTAACCCTAACCCTTACTGTATCACTAACCCTAACACTTCCCCTAAAGGCACTCTTACCCTAACCCTAAACCTAAACCTCACCCTAACACAGACCGTAACCGTAAACCCTAAGCCCGACATGCACTCGATTCTAACTCTAACCCTAAACCTACCCTTAAATGCACTCTAACCCTAACCCTAACACTAACACAAAACCTAAACCTAAACCTTAACCCTAACACTAAAGCAAACCCTGACCGTAACCCTAACCCTTACCCTAACCCTATACCAAACACTAACCCTGACCCCAACCCCAAATGCACTATAAACCTAACCCTAACCTTACCCTAACCCTAAACTTAACCCTAAACCTAAACCTAACCCTAACACTAAACCTAGCCCTAACCCTAACCCTAAATATAACCCTCAATTCTAACCCTAAACTTAACAGTACATGCACTGGATTCTAACCCTAACCCTAAAGCTAACACTAACCCTTATCTTAATGTTGACGCTAAACTTAACCCTAACCCTAAATGCACTCGATTCTAACCCTAACCCTAAACCGAACCCTAAATGCACTCTAAGACTAACTCAAATCCTAACCCTAACCCAAAGCATAACCCTCACCCTAAACACTAACCCTAACCCTAATCCTAACTGTGACCCTAACCCTAACCCTAAACCTAACCATAACCTTAACCCTAACGATAACCCTTACCCTAACCCTAAATGCACTCCCTTCTAACCCTAACACTAATCCTGACCCTAAATGCACTCTAACTCTAACCCTAAACCTAACCTTAAACCTAAATCTAACCATAACCCTAATCCTAACCTTAACCTGAAACCTAAATCTAACCCCAATCCTAACCATAACCCTAAACCTAACCCTGAACCCTAACGCTAACCCTAACCCAAACCCTCACCGTAACCCTAACCCTAACTCTAAACCTAACCCTAACCCTAACTCTACCCCTAACTTTAACCCTAACCCAAACCATAAATGCAATCCATTCTTACTGTAACCTTAACCTTAACCTTAAAGGCACTCTAACACTAGCCGAAACCCTAACCCTGAGCCTAACCGTAATCCTAACCCTAAACGCTAACCCTAACCCAAACCCTAGCTGTAACCCTAATCCTAAATTTAACCTTAACCCTAACCCTAAACCCGAACCCTAACCCTAAACCAAAACCTAAACCTAACCCTAACCCTTACTGTAACACTAACCCTAACACTACCCCTAAATGCACTCTTACCCTAACCCTAAACCTAAACCTCACCCTAACCCAAACCGTAACCCTAAACCCTAACCCCGAAATGCACTCGATTCTAACTCTAACCCTAAACCTACCCTTAAATGCACTCTAACCCTAACCCTAACCCTAACCCTAAATCTAACCCTAAACCCTAACCCTAACCCTAAACCAAACTCTGACCCTAACCCTAACCCTAACCCTAACCTTATACCAAACCCTAACACTAACCCTAACCCTAAATGCACTATGAACCTAACCCTAACCTTACCCCAACCCTAAACTTAACCCTAAACCTAACCCTAACCCTAAACACTTACCCTTACCCTGAATGCACTCGATTCTAACCCTAACCCTAAACCTACCCTTAAATGCACTCTAACCCTAACTCTAACGTTAATCCAAATTCTAACCTTAACCCTAACCCTATCCCTAACTGTAACCCTAATCCTAACCCTACACCTCACCGTAACCTAAACCCTAATGAAAATCCTAAACCTAATACTAAATGCGCTCGATTGTAAACCTAACCCTAACCCTCGATTATAATGCTAACTGTAACCCTTACCATAACCCTAAACCTAAATCTAACCCTACCCGTAACCCTAAACATAACCCTACACCTAATCCTAACCCCAAATCGATTCTAACCCTAACCCTAACCCTAACCCTAAAACTAACCCTGAACTCTAACCCTAACCCTAACCCAAACCCTCACAGTAACCCTAACACTAACTCTAACCCTAACCTTACTCCTAACTTTAACCCTACCCCTAACCCTAAATGCGCTGGATTCTCACCGTAACCCTAACCCTAACCCTAAAGGCACGCTAACACTAGCCCAAACCATAACCCTAACCCTGACCCTAACCGAAACCCTCACGGTAACCCTAACCCTAACACTAAACCTAACCCTATCCCTAACCCTAAATATAACCCTCAATTCTAACCCTAAACTTAACAGTACATGCACTCGATTCTAACCCTAAACCTAATCCTAACCCTAACCCTAAAACTAACCCTGAACCCTAACCCTAACCCTAACTCAAACCCTCACAGTAACCTTAACACTAACTCTAACCCTAACCTTACTCCTAACTTTAACCCTAACCCTAACCCTACATGCACTCGATTCTAACCGTAACCTAACCCAACCCTAAAGGCACGCTAACACTAGCCCACACCATAACCCTAACCCTAACCCTAACCGAAACCCTAACCGTAACCCTAACCCTGACACTAAACCTAACACTAACCCTAACCCTAAATATAACCCTCAATTCTAACCCTAAACTTAACAGTACATGCACTCGATTCTAACCCTAACCCTAATCCTAACCCTAAATGCACTCTAACTCTAACCCTAAACCTAACCTTAAACCTAACTCTAACCATAACCCTAATCCTAACCCTAACCTGAAACCTAACTTTAACCCTAACCCTAACCTTAACCCTAACCCTAACCCTAACCTTAACCCTAAATCCTAACCCCAAATCGCTTCTAACCCTAACCCTAACCCTAACCCTAAAACTAACCCTGAACTCTAACCCTAACCCCAACCCAAACCATCACAGTAACCCTAACACTCACTCTAACCCTAACCCTACTCTTAACTTTAACCCTAACGCTAACCCTAAATGCACTCGATTATAACCGTAACCCTAACCCTACCCCTAAAGGCACGCTAACACTAGCCCAAACCATAACCCTAACCCTAACCCTAACTGAAACCCTAACCGTAACCCTAACCCTAACACTAAACCTAACCCTAAATATAACCCTGAATTCTAACCCTAAACTTAACAGTACATGCACTCGATTCTAACCCTAACCCTAAAGCTAACACTAACCCTTATCTTAATGTTGACCTTAAACTTAACCCTAACCCTAAATGCACTCGATTCTAACCCTAACCCTAAACCGAAGCCTAAATGCACTCTAAGACTCACCCAAATCCTAACCGTAACCCAAAGCATAACCCTCACCCTAAACACTAACGCTAACCCTAATCCTAACTGTGACCCTAACCCTAACCCTAAACCTAACCATAACCTTAACCCTAACGATAACCCTTACCCTAACCCTAAATGCACTCCCTTCTAACCCTAACACTAATCCTGACCCTAAATGCACTCTAACTTTAACCCTAAACCTCACCTTAAACCCAACTCTAACCATAACCCTAATCCTAACCCTAACCTGAAACCTAAATCTAACCCTAATCCTAACCCTAACCCTAAAGCTAACCCTGAATCCTAACGCTAACCCAAACCCAAACCCTCACTGTAACCCTAACGCTAACTCTAACCCTAACCCTAACCCTAACTCTACCCCTAACTTTAACCCTAACCCTAACCCTAAATGCAATCGATTCTAACTGTAACCCTAACCTTAACCTTAAAGGAACTCTAACACTAGCCGAAACCCTAAACCTGACCCTAACCGTAATAGTAACCCTAAACCCTAACCCTAACCCAAACCCTATCTGTAACCCTAATCCTAAATTTAACCTTAACCCTAACCTGAAACCCGAACCCTAACCCGAAACCAAACCGTAAACCTAACCCTAACCCTTACTGTCACACTAACCCTAACACTACCCCTAAATGCACTCTTACCCTAACCCTAAACCTAAACGTCAACCTAACCCAAACCGTAACCCTAAACCCTAACCCCGACATGCAATCGATTCTAACTCTAACCCTAAACCTACCCTTAAATGCACTCTAAACCTAACCCTAACCCTAACCCTAAACCCTAACCCTAACAATAAACCAAACCCTGACCATAACCCTAACCCTAACCCTAAACTTATACCAAACCCTAACCCTAACCCTAACCCTAAATGCACTATGAACCTAACCCTAACCTTACCCCAACCCTAAACTTAACCCTAAACCTAACCCTAACCCTAACGCTAACCCTAACCCTAACCCTAAACCCTAAGGCTAACACTAACCGAAACCCTCACCCTAAACACTTACCCTTACCCTGAATGCACTCGATTCTAACCCTAATCCTAAACCTACCCTTAAATGCACACTAACCCTAAATCTAACGCTAATCCAAACCCTAACCTTAACACTAACCCTATCCCTAACTGTAACCCTAATCCTTACCCTACCCCTAACTGAAACCTAAACCCTAAGGATAATCCTAAACCTAATACTAAATGCGCTCGATTGTAACCCTAAATCTAACCCTCGATTATAATGCTAACTGTAACCCTTACCATAACCCTAAACCTAAATCGAACCCTACCCGTAACCCTAAACATAACCCTACACCTAATCCTAACCCCAAATCGATTCTAACCCTAAACCTAACCCTAACCCTAAATATAACCCTCAATTCTAACCCTAAACTTAACAGTACATGCATTCGATTCTAACCCTAACCCTAATCCTTACTCTAACCCTAAAACTAACCCTGAACCCTAACCCTAACCCTAACCCAAACCCTCACAGTAACCCTAACACTAACTCTAACCCTAACCTTACTTCTAACTTTAACCCTAACCCTAACCCTACATGTACTCGATTCTAACCGTAACCCTAACCCAACCTTAAAGGCACGCTAACAATAGCCCAAACCATAACCCTAACCCTAACCCTAACCGAATCCCTAACCGTAACCCTAACCCTAACACTAAACCTAACCCTAACCCTAACCCTAAATATAACCGTCAATTCTAACCCTAAACTTAACAGTACATGCACTCGATTCTAACCCTAACCCTAAAGCTAACACTTACCCTTATCTTAATGTTGACGGTAAACTTAACCCTAACCCTACATGCACTCGATTCTAACCCTAACCCTAAACCGAACCCTAAATACACTCTAAGAATAACCCAAATCCTAAGCCTAACCCAAAGCATAACCCTAACCCTATACCCTAACCCTAACCCTAATCATAACTGTAACCCTAACCCTAACCTTAAACCTAACCATTACCTTAACCCTAACGATAACCCTTACCCTAACCCTAAATGCACTCACTTCTAACCCTAACACTAATCCTGACCTTAAATGCACTCTAACTCTAACCCTAAACCTAACCTTAAACCTAACTCTAAGCATAACCCTAATACTAACCCTAACCTGAAACCTAAATTTAGCCCTAATCCTAACCCTAACCCTAACCCTAACCCTAACTTTAACCCTAACCCTAACCCTAACCCTAAATCCTAACCCCAAATCGATTCTAACCCTAACCCTAACCCTAACCCTAAAACTAACCCTGAACCCTAACCCTAACCCTGACCCAAACCCTCACAGTAACCCTAACACTAACTCTGACCCTAACCTTACTCCTAACTTTAACCCTAACCCTAACCCTAAATGCACTCGATTCTAACCGTAACCGTAACCCTAACCCTAAAGGTGCGCTAACACTAGCCCAAACCATAACCCTAACCCTAAACCTAACTGACACCCTAACGATAACCCTAACCCTAACACTAAACCTAACCCTAACCCTAACCCTAAATATAACCCTCAATTCTAACCCTCAACTTAACAGTACATGCACTCGATTCTAACCCTAACCCTAAAGCTAACACTAACCCTTCTCTTAATGTTGACGCTAAACTTAACCCTAACCCTAAATGCACTCGATTCTAACCCTAACCCTAAACCGAACCCTAAATGCACTCTAAGACTAACCCAAATACTAACCGTAACCCAAAGCATAACCCTCACCCTAAACACTAACCCTAACCCTAATCCTAACTGTGACCCTAACCCTAACCCTAAACCTAACCATAACCTTAACCCTAACGATAACCCTTACCCTAACCCTAAATGCACTCCCTTCTAACCCTAACACTAATCCTGACCCTAAATGCACTCTAACTTTAACCCTAAACCTCACCTTAAACCCAACTCTAACCATAACCCTAATCCTAACCCTAACCTGAAACCTAAATCTAACCCTAATCCTAACCCTAACCCTAAACCTAACCCTGAACCCTAACGCTAACCCTAACCCAAACCCTCACCGTAACCCTAACCCTAACTCTAACCCTAACCGTAACCCTAACTCTACCCCTAACTTTAAACCCAACCCTAACCCTAAATGCAATCGATTCTAACTGTAACCCTAACCTTAACCTTAAAGGCACTCTAACACTAGCCGAAACCCTAACCCTGACCCTAACCGTAATCCTAACCCTAAACCCTAACCCTAACCCAAACCCTATCTGTAACCCTAATCCTAAATTTCACCTTAACCCTAACCCGAAACCCGAACCCTAACCCTAAACCAAACCCTAAACCTAACCCTAACCCTTACTGTAACACTAACCCTAACACTTCCCCTAAAGGCACTCTTACCCTAACCCTAAACCTAAACCTCACCCTAACACAGACCGTAACCGTAAACCCTAAGCCCGACATGCACTCGATTCTAACTCTAACCCTAAACCTACCCTTAAATGCACTCTAACCCTAACCCTAACACTAACACAAAACCTAACCCTAAACCCTAACCCTAACACTAAAGCAAACCCTGACCGTAACCCTAACCCTAACCGTAACCCTATACCAAACCCTAACCCTGACCCTAACCCCAAATGCACTATGAACCTAACCCTAACCTTACCCTAACCCTAAACTTAACCCTAAACCTAACCCTAACCCTAACACTAAACCTAGCCCTAACCCTAACCCTAAATATAACCCTCAATTCTAACCCTAAACTTAACAGTACATGCACTCGATTATAACCCTAACCCTAACCCTAACCCTAACCCTAACCCTAACCCTAAAACTAACCCTGAACCCTAACCTTAACCCTGACCCAAACCCTCACAGTAACCCTAACACTAACTCTGACCCTAACCTTACTCCTAACTTTAACCCTAACCCTAACCCTGAATGCACTCGATTCTAACCGTAACCCTAACCCTAACCCTAAAGGCATGCTAACACTAGCCCAAACCATAACCCTAACCCTAACCCTAACTGAAACCCTAACCGTAACCCTAACCCTAACCCTAAACTTATACCAAACCCTAACCCTAACCCTAACCCTAAATGCACTCTGAACCTAACCCTAACCTTACCCCAACCCTAAACTTAACCCTAAACCTAACCCTAACCCTAACGCTAACCCTAACCCTAACCCTAAACCCTAACGCTAACACTAACCGAAACCCTCACCCTAAACACTTACCCTTACCTTGAATGCACTCGATTCTAACCCTAACCCTAAACCTACCCTTAAATGCACTCTAACCCTAACTCTAACGCTAATCCAAACCCTAACCTTAACCCTAACCCTATCCCTAACTGTAACCCTAATACTAACCCTACCCCTAACCGTAACCTAAACCCTAATGATAATCCTAAACCTAATACTAAATGTGCCCGATTGTAACCCTAACCGTAACCCTCGATTATAATGCTAACTGTAACCCTTACCATAACCCTAAATCTAAATCTAACCCTACCCGTAACCCTAAACATAACCCTACACCTAATCCTAACCCCAAATCGATTCTAACCCTAACCCTAACCCTAACCCTAAAACTAACCCTGAACTCTAACCCTAACCCTAACCCAAACCCTCACAGTAACCCTAACACTAACTCCAACCCTAACCTTACTCCTAACTTTAACCCTAACCCTAACCCTAAATGCATTCGATTATAACGGTAACCCTAACCCTAACCCTAAAGGCACGCTAACACTAGCCCAAACCATAACCCTAACCCTGACCCTAACCGAAACCCTCACCGTAACCCTAACCCTAACACTAAACCTAACCCTAACCCTAACCCTAAATATAACCCTCAATTGTAACCCTAAACTTAACAGTACATGCATTCGATTCTAACCCTAACCCTAATCCTAACCCTAACCCTAAAACTAACCCTGAACCCTAACCCTAACCCTAACCCAAACCCTCACAGTAACCCTAACACTAACTCTAACCCTAACCTTACTCCTAACTTTAACCCTAACCCTAACCCTACATGCACTCGATTCTAACCGTAACCCTAACCCAACCCTAAAGGCACGCTAACACTAGTCCAAACCATAACCCTAACCCTGACCCTAACCGAAACCCTACCCGTAACCCTAACCCTAACACTAAACCTAACCCTAACCCTAAACCCTAACGCTAACACTAACCGAAACCCTCACCCTAAACACTTACCCTTACCTTGAATGCACTCGATTCTAACCCTAACCCTAAACCTACCCTTAAATGCACTCTAACCCTAACTCTAACGCTAATCCAAACCCTAACCTTAACCCTAACCCTATCCCTAACTGTAACCCTAATACTAACCCTACCCCTAACCGTAACCTAAACCCTAATGATAATCCTAAACCTAATACTAAATGTGCCCGATTGTAACCCTAACCGTAACCCTCGATTATAATGCTAACTGTAACCCTTACCATAACCCTAAATCTAAATCTAACCCTACCCGTAACCCTAAACATAACCCTACACCTAATCCTAACCCCAAATCGATTCTAACCCTAACCCTAACCCTAACCCTAAAACTAACCCTGAACTCTAACCCTAACCCTAACCCAAACCCTCACAGTAACCCTAACACTAACTCCAACCCTAACCTTACTCCTAACTTTAACCCTAACCCTAACCCTAAATGCATTCGATTCTAACGGTAACCCTAACCCTAACCCTAAAGGCACGCTAACACTAGCCCAAACCATAACCCTAACCCTGACCCTAACCGAAACCCTCACCGTAACCCTAACCCTAACACTAAATCTAACCCTAACCCTAACCCTAAATATAACCCTCAATTGTAACCCTAAACTTAACAGTACATGCATTCGATTCTAACCCTAACCCTAATCCTAACCCTAACCCTAAAACTAACCCTGAACCCTAACCCTAACCCTAACCCAAACCCTCACAGTAACCCTAACACTAACTCTAACCCTAACCTTACTCCTAACTTTAACCCTAACCCTAACCCTACATGCACTCGATTCTAACCGTAACCCTAACCCAACCCTAAAGGCACGCTAACACTAGTCCAAACCATAACCCTAACCCTGACCCTAACCGAAACCCTACCCGTAACCCTAACCCTAACACTAAACCTAACCCTAACCCTAACCCTAAATATAACCCTCAACTTAACAGTACATGCACTCGATTCTAACCCTAACCCTAAAGCTAACACTTACCCTTATCTTAATGTTGACGGTAAACTTAACCCTAACCCTAAATGCACTCGATTCTAACCCTAACCCTAAACCGAACCCTAAATACACTCTAAGAATAACCCAAATCCTAACGCTAACACAAAGCATAACCCTAACCCTAAACCCTAACCCTAACCGTAATCGTAACTGTGACCCTAACCCTAACCCTAAAGCTAACCATAACCTTAACCCTCACGATAACCCTTACCCTAACCCTAAATGCACTCTCTTCTAACACTAACACTAATCCTGACCCTAAATGCACTCTAACTCTAACCCTAAACCTAACCTTAAACCTAACTCTAACCATAACCCTAATCCTAACCCTAACCTGAAACCTAAATTTAGCCCTAATCCTAACCCTAACCCTAACCCTAACTTTAACCCTAACCCTAACCCTAACCCTAACCCTAAATCCTAACGCCAAATCGATTCTAACCCTAACCCTAACCCTAACCCTAAAACTAACCCTGAACTCAAACCCTAACCCCAACCCAAACCATCACAGTAACCGTAACACTAACTCTAACCCTAACCCTACTCTTAACTTTAACCCTAACGCTAACCCTAAATGCACTCGATTCTAACCGTAACCGTAACCCTAACCCTAAAGGCACGCTAACACTTGCCCAAACCATAACCCTAACCCTAACCCTAACTGAAACCCTAACCGTAACCCTAACCCTAACACTAAACCTAACCCTAAATATAACCCTCAATTCTAACCCTAAACTTAACAGTATATGCACTAGATTCTAACCCTAACCCTAACCCTGACCCAAACCCTCACAGTAACCCTAACACTAACTCTGACCCTAACCTTACTCCTAACTTTAACCCTAACCCTAACCCTAAATGCACTTGATTCTAACCGTAACCGTAACCCTAACCCTAAAGGTGTGCTAACACTAGCCCAAAGCATAACCCTAACCTTAACCCTAACTGACACCCTAACCGTAACCCTAACCCTAACACTAAACCTAACCCTAACCCTAACCCTAAATATAACCCTCAATTCTAACCCTCAACTTAACAGTACATGCACTCGATTCTAACCCTAACCCTAAAGCTTACACTAACCCTTCTCTTAATGTTGACGCTAAACTTAACCCTAACCCTAAATGCACTCGATTCTAACCCTAACCCTAAACCGAACCCTAAATGCACTCTAAGACTAACCCAAATACTAACCGTAACCCAAAGCATAACCCTCACCCTAAACACTAACCCTAACCCTAATCCTAACTGTGTCCCTAACCCTAACCCTAAACCTAACCATAACCTTAACCCTAACGATAACCCTTACCCTAACCCTAAATGCACTCCCTTCTAACCCTAACACTAATCCTGACCCTAAATGCACTCTAACTTTAACCCTAAACCTCACCTTAAACCCAACTCTAACCATAACCCTAATCCTAACCCTAACCTGAAACCTAAATCTAACCCTAATCCTAACCCTAACCCTAAACCTAACCCTGAACCCTAACGCTGACCCTAACCCAAACCCTCACCGTAACCCTAACCCTAACTCTAACCCTAACCGTAACCCTAACTCTACCCCTAACTTTAAACCCAACCCTAACCCTAAATGCAATCGATTCTAACTGTAACCCTAACCTTAACCTTAAAGGCACTCTAACACTAGCCGAAACCCTAACCCTGACCCTAACCGTAATCCTAACCCTAAACCCTAACCCTAACCCAAACCCTATCTGTAACCCTAATCCTAAATTTCACCTTAACCCTAACCCGAAACCCGAACCCTAACCCTAAACCAAACCCTAAACCTAACCCTAACCCTTACTGTAACACTAACCCTAACACTTCCCCTAAAGGCACTCTTACCCTAACCCTAAACCTAAACCTCACCCTAACACAGACCGTAACCGTAAACCCTAAGCCCGACATGCACTCGATTCTAACTCTAACCCTAAACCTACCCTTAAATGCACTCTAACCCTAACCCTAACACTAACACAAAACCTAACCCTAAACCCTAACCCTAACACTAAAGCAAACCCTGACCGTAACCCTAACCCTAACCGTAACCCTATACCAAACCCTAACCCTGACCCTAACCCCAAATGCACTATGAACCTAATCCTAACCTTACCCTAACCCTAAACTTAACCCTAAACCTAACCCTAACCCTAACACTAAACCTAGCCCTAACCCTAACCCTAAATATAACCCTCAATTCTAACCCTAAACTTAACAGTACATGCACTCGATTATAACCCTAACCCTAACCCTAACCCTAACCCTAACCCTAAAACTAACCCTGAACCCTAACCCTAACCCTGACCCAAACCCTCACAGTAACCCTAACACTAACTCTGACCCTAACCTTACTCCTAACTTTAACCCTAACCCTAACCCTGAATGCACTCGATTCTAACCGTAACCCTAACCCTAACCCTAAAGGCATGCTAACACTAGCCCAAACCATAACCCTAACCCTAACCCTAACTGAAACCCTAACCGTAACCCTAACCCTAACCCTAAACTTATACCAAACCCTAACCCTAACCCTAACCCTAAATGCACTCTGAACCTAACCCTAACCTTACCCCAACCCTAAACTTAACCCTAAACCTAACCCTAACCCTAACGCTAACCCTAACCCTAACCCTAAACCCTAACGCTAACACTAACCGAAACCCTCACCCTAAACACTTACCCTTACCTTGAATGCACTCGATTCTAACCCTAACCCTAAACCTACCCTTAAATGCACTCTAACCCTAACTCTAACGCTAATCCAAACCCTAACCTTAACCCTAACCCTATCCCTAACTGTAACCCTAATACTAACCCTACCCCTAACCGTAACCTAAACCCTAATGATAATCCTAAACCTAATACTAAATGTGCCCGATTGTAACCCTAACCGTAACCCTCGATTATAATGCTAACTGTAACCCTTACCATAACCCTAAATCTAAATCTAACCCTACCCGTAACCCTAAACATAACCCTACACCTAATCCTAACCCCAAATCGATTCTAACCCTAACCCTAACCCTAACCCTAAAACTAACCCTGAACTCTAACCCTAACCCTAACCCAAACCCTCACAGTAACCCTAACACTAACTCCAACCCTAACCTTACTCCTAACTTTAACCCTAACCCTAACCCTAAATGCATTCGATTATAACGGTAACCCTAACCCTAACCCTAAAGGCACGCTAACACTAGCCCAAACCATAACCCTAACCCTGACCCTAACCGAAACCCTCACCGTAACCCTAACCCTAACACTAAATCTAACCCTAACCCTAACCCTAAATATAACCCTCAATTGTAACCCTAAACTTAACAGTACATGCATTCGATTCTAACCCTAACCCTAATCCTAACCCTAACCCTAAAACTAACCCTGAACCCTAACCCTAACCCTAACCCAAACCCTCACAGTAACCCTAACACTAACTCTAACCCTAACCTTACTCCTAACTTTAACCCTAACCCTAACCCTACATGCACTCGATTCTAACCGTAACCCTAACCCAACCCTAAAGGCACGCTAACACTAGTCCAAACCATAACCCTAACCCTGACCCTAACCGAAACCCTACCCGTAACCCTAACCCTAACACTAAACCTAACCCTAACCCTAACCCTAAATATAACCCTCAACTTAACAGTACATGCACTCGATTCTAACCCTAACCCTAAAGCTAACACTTACCCTTATCTTAATGTTGACGGTAAACTTAACCCTAACCCTAAATGCACTCGATTCTAACCCTAACCCTAAACCGAACCCTAAATACACTCTAAGAATAACCCAAATCCTAACGCTAACACAAAGCATAACCCTAACCCTAAACCCTAACCCTAACCGTAATCGTAACTGTGACCCTAACCCTAACCCTAAAGCTAACCATAACCTTAATCCTCACGATAACCCTTACCCTAACCCTAAATGCACTCTCTTCTAACACTAACACTAATCCTGACCCTAAATGCACTCTAACTCTAACCCTAAACCTAACCTTAAACCTAACTCTAACCATAACCCTAATCCTAACCCTAACCTGAAACCTAAATTTAGCCCTAATCCTAACCCTAACCCTAACCCTAACTTTAACCCTAACCCTAACCCTAACCCTAACCCTAAATCCTAACGCCAAATCGATTCTAACCCTAACCCTAACCCTAACCCTAAAACTAACCCTGAACTCAAACCCTAACCCCAACCCAAACCATCACAGTAACCGTAACACTAACTCTAACCCTAACCCTACTCTTAACTTTAACCCTAACGCTAACCCTAAATGCACTCGATTCTAACCGTAACCGTAACCCTAACCCTAAAGGCACGCTAACACTTGCCCAAACCATAACCCTAACCCTAACCCTAACTGAAACCCTAACCGTAACCCTAACCCTAACACTAAACCTAACCCTAAATATAACCCTCAATTCTAACCCTAAACTTAACAGTATATGCACTAGATTCTAACCCTAACCCTAACCCTGACCCAAACCCTCACAGTAACCCTAACACTAACTCTGACCCTAACCTTACTCCTAACTTTAACCCTAACCCTAACCCTAAATGCACTTGATTCTAACCGTAACCGTAACCCTAACCCTAAAGGTGTGCTAACACTAGCCCAAACCATAACCCTAACCTTAACCCTAACTGACACCCTAACCGTAACCCTAACCCTAACACTAAACCTAACCCTAACCCTAACCCTAAATATAACCCTCAATTCTAACCCTAAACTTAACAGTACATGCACTCGATTCTAACCCTAACCCTAACCCTAACCCTAACCCTAAAACTAACCCTGAACTCTAACCCTAACCCCAACCCAACCCTCACAGTAACCTTAACACTAACTCTAACCCTAACCTTACTCCTAACTTTACCCCTAACCCTAACCCTAAATGCACTCGATTCTAACCGTAACCCTAACCCTAACCCTAAAGGCACGCTAACACTACCCCAAACCATAACCCTAACCCTAACCCTAACTGAAACCCTAACCGTAACCGTAACCCTAACACTAAACCTAACCCTAACCCTAACCCTAAATATAACCCTCAATTCTAACCCTCAACTTAACAGTACATGCACTCGATTCTAACCCTAACCCTAAAGCTAACACTAACCCTTCTCTTAATGTTGACGCTAAACTTAACCCTAACCCTAAATGCACTCGATTCTAACCCTAACCCTAAACCGAACCCTAAATGCACTCTAAGACTAACCCAAATACTAACCGTAACCCAAAGCATAACCCTCACCCTAAACACTAACCCTAACCCTAATCCTAACTGTGACCCTAACCCTAACCCTAAACCTAACCATAACCTTAACCCTAACGATAACCCTTACCCTAACCCTAAATGCACTCCCTTCTAACCCTAACACTAATCCTGACCCTAAATGCACTCTAACTTTAACCCTAAACCTCACCTTAAACCCAACTCTAACCATAACCCTAATCCTAACCCTAACCTGAAACCTAAATCTAACCCTAATCCTAACCCTAACCCTAAACCTAACCCTGAACCCTAACGCTAACCCTAACCCAAACCCTCACCGTAACCCTAACCCTAACTCTAACCCTAACCGTAACCCTAACTCTACCCCTAACTTTAACCCTAACCCTAACCCTAAATGCAATCGATTCTAACTGTAACCCTAACCTTAACCTTAAAGGCACTCTAACACTAGCCGAAACCCTAACCCTGACCCTAACCGTAATCCTAACCCTAAACCCTAACCCTAACCCAAACCCTATCTGTAACCCTAATCCTAAATTTCACCTTAACCCTAATCCTAAACCCGAACCCTAACCCTAAACCAAACCCTAAACCTAACCCTAACCTTTACTGTAACACTAACCCTAACACTTCCCCTAAAGGCACTCTTACCCTAACCCTAAACCTAAACCTCACCCTAACACAGACCGTAACCGTAAACCCTAAGCCCGACATGCACTCGATTCTAACTCTAACCCTAAACCTACCCTTAAATGCACTCTAACCCTAACCCTAACACTAACACAAAACCTAAACCTAAACCCTAACCCTAACACTAAAGCAAACCCTGACCGTAACCCTAACCCTAACCCTAACCCTATACCAAACCCTAACCCTGACCCTAACCCCAAATGCACTATGAACCTAACCCTAACCTTACCCTAACCCTAAACTTAACCCTAAACCTAACCCTAACCCTAACACTAAACCTAGCCCTAACCCTAACCCTAAATATAACCCTCAATTCTAACCCTAAACTTAACAGTACATGCACTCGATTCTAAACCTCACCCTAACCCTAAAACTAACCCTGAACCCTAACCCTAACCCTGACCCAAACCCTCACAGTAACCCTAACACTAACTATGACCCTAACCTTAATCCTAACTTTAACCCTAACCCTAACCCTAAATGCACTCGATTCTAACCGTAACCCTAACCCTAACCCTAAAGGCACGCTAACACTAGCCCAAACCATAACCCTAACCCTAACCCTAACTGAAACCCTAACCGTAACCCTAACCCTAACCCTAAACTTATACCAAACCATAACCCTAACCCTAACCCTAAATGCACTCGATTCTGACCCTAACCCTAAACCGAACCCTAAATGCACTCTAAGACTCACCCAAATCCTAACCCTAACCCAAAGCATAACCCTCACCCTAAACACTAACGCTAACCCTAATCCTAACTGTGACCCTAACCCTAACCCTAAACCTAACCATAACCTTAACCCTAACGATAACCCTTACCCTAACCCTAAATGCACTCCCTTCTAACCCTAACACTAATCCTGACCCTAAATGCACTCTAACTTTAACCCTAAACCTCACCTTAAACCCAACTCTAACCATAACCCTAATCCTAACCCTAACCTGAAACCTAAATCTAACCCTAATCCTAACCCTAACCCTAAACCTAACCCTGAACCCTAACGCTAACCCAAACCCAAACCCTCACCGTAACCCTAACCCTAACTCTAACCCTAACCCTAACCCTAACTCTACCCCTAACTTTAACCCTAACCCTAACCCTAAATGCAATCGATTCTAACTGTAACCCTAACCTTAACCTTAAAGGAACTCTAACACTAGTCGAAACCCTAAACCTGACCCTAACCGTAATACTAACCCTAAACCCTAACCCTAACCCAAACCCTATCTGTAACCTTAATCCTAAATTTAAGCTTAACCCTAACCCGAAATCCGAACCCTAACCCGAAACCAAACCGTAAACCTAACCCTAACCCTTACTGTAACACTAACCCTAACACTACCCCTAAATGCACTCTTACCCTAACCCTAAACCTAAACGTCAACCTAACCCAAACCGTAACCCTAAACCCTAACCCCGACATGCAATCGATTCTAACTCTAACCCTAAACCTACCCTTAAATGCACTCTAAACCTAACCCTAACCCTAACCCTAAACCCTAACCCTAAAAATAAACCAAACCCTGACCATAACCCTAACCCTAACCCTAAACTTATACCAAACCCTAACCCTAACCCTAACCCTAAATGCACTCTGAACCTAACCCTAACCTTACCCCAACCCTAAACTTAACCCTAAACCTAACCCTAACCCTAACGCTAACCCTAACCCTAACCCTAAACCCTAACACTAACCGAAACCCTAACCCTAAACACTACCCTTACCCTGAGTGCACTCGATTCTAACCCTAATCCTAAACCTACCCTTAAATGCACACTAACCCTAAATCTAACGCTAATCCAAACCCTAACCTTAACACTAACCCTATCCCTAACTGTAACCCTAATCCTAACCCTACCCCTAACCGTAACCTAAACCCTAAGGATAATCTTAAACCTAATACTAAATGCCCTCGATTGTAACCCTAAATCTAACCCTCGATTATAATGCTAACTGTAACCCTTACCATAACCCTAAACCTAAATCGAACCCTACCCGTAACCCTAAACATAACCCTACACCTAATCCTAACCCCAAATCGATTCTAACCCTAAACCTAACCCTAACCCTAAATATAACCCTCAATTCTAACCCTAAACTTAACAGTACATGCATTCGATTCTAACCCTAACCCTAATCCTTACCCTAACCCTAAAACTAACCCTGAACCCTAACTCTAACCCTAACCCAAACCCATACAGTAACCCTAACACTAACTCTAACCCTAACCTTACTCCTAACTTTAACCCTAACCCTAACCCTACATGCACTCGATTCTAACCGTAACCCTAACCCAACCCTAAAGGCACGCTAACAATAGCCCAAACCATAACCCTAACCCTAACCCTAACCGAAACCCTAACCGTAACCCTAACCCTAACACTAAACCTAACCCTAACCCTAACCCTAAATATAACCGTCAATTCTAACCCTAAACTTAACAGTACATGCACTCGATTCTAACCCTAACCCTAAAGCTAACACTTACCCTTATCTTAATGTTGACGGTAAACTTAACCCTAACCCTACATGCACTCGATTCTAACCCTAACCCTAAACCGAACCCTTAATACACTCTAAGAATAACCCAAATCCTAACCCTAACCCAAAGCATAACCCTAACCCTATACCCTAACCCTAACCCTAATCATAACTGTGACCCTAACCCTAACCTTAAACCTAACCATTAACTTAACCCTAATGATAACCCTTACCCTAACCCTAAATGCACTCCCTTCTGACCCTAACACTAATCCTGACCTTAAATGCACTCTAACTCTAACCCTAAACCTAACCTTAAACCTAACTCTAAGCATAACCCTAATACTAACCCTAACCTGAAACCTAAATTTAGCCCTAATCCTGACCCTAACCCTAACCCTAACCCTAACTTTAACCCTAACCCTAACCCTAACCCTAAATCCTAACCCCAAATCGATTCTAACCCTAACCCTAACCCTAACCCTAAAACTAACCCTGAACTCTAACCCTAACTCCAACCCAAACCATCACAGTAACCCTAACACTAACTCTAACCCTAAACCTACTCTTAACTTTAACCCTAACGCTAACCCTAAATGTACTCGATTCTAACCGTAACCCTAACCCTAACCCTAAAGGCACGCTAACACTAGCCCAAACCATAACCCTAACCCTAAACCTAACTGAAACCCTAACCGTAACCCTACCCCTAACACTAAACCTAACCCTAAATATAACCCTCAATTCTAACCCTAAACTTAACAGTACATGCACTCGATTCTAACCCTAACCCTAACCCTAAAACTAACCCTGAACCCTAACCCTAACCTTGACCCAAACCCTCACAGTAACCCTAACAGTAACTATGACCCTAACCTTAATCCTAACTTTAACCCTAACCCTAACCCTAAATGCACTCAATTCTAACCGTAACCCTAACCCTAACCCTAAAGGCACGCTAACACTAGCCCAAACCATAACCCTAACCCTAACCCTAACTGAAACCCTAACCGTAACCCTAACCCTAACCCTAAACTTATACCAAACCATAACCCTAACCCTAACCCTAAATGCACTCTGAACCTAACCCTAACCTTACCCCAACCCTAAACTTAACCCTAAACCTAACCCTAACCCTAACGCTAACCCTAACCCTAACTCTAAACCCTAACGCTAACACTAACCGAAACCCTCACCCTAAACACTTACCCTTAGCTTGAATGCACTCGATTCTAACCCTAACCCTAAACCTACCCTTAAATGCACTCTAACCCTAACTCTAACGCTAATCCAAACACTAACCTTAACCCTAACCCTATCCCTAACTGTAACCCTAATCCTAACCCTACCCCTAACCATAACCTAAACCCTAATGATAATCCTAAACCTAATACTAAATGCGCTCGATTGTAACCCTAACCCTAACCCTCGATTATAATGCTAACTGTAACCCTTACCATAACCCTAAATCTAAATCTAACCCTACCCGTAACCCTAAACATAACCCTACACCTAATCCTAACCCCAAATCGATTCTAACCCTAACCCTAACCCTAACCCTAAAACTAACCCTGAACTCTAACCCTAACCCTAACCCAAACCCTCACAGTAACCCTAACACTAACTCCAACCCTAACCTTACTCCTAACTTTAACCCTAACCCTAACCCTAAATGCATTCGATTCTAACGGTAACCCTAACCCTAACCCTAAAGGCACGCTAACACTAGCCCAGATCATAACCCTAACCCTGACCCTAACCGAAACCCTCACCGTAACCCTAACCCTCACACTAAACCTAACCCTAACCCTAACCCTAAATATAACCCTCAATTCTAACCCTAAACTTAACAGTACATGCATTCGATTCTAACCCTAACCCTAACCCTAACCCTAACCCTAAAACTAACCCTGAACTCTAACCCTAACCCCAACCGAAACCCTCACAGTAACCTTAACACTAACTCTAACCCTAACCTTTCTCCTAACTTTATCCCTAACCCTAACCCTAAATGCACTCGATTCTAACCGTAACCCTAACCCTAACCCTAAAGGCACGCTAACACTAGCCCAAACCATAACCCTAACCCTAACCCTAACTGAAACCCTAACTTTAACCCTAACCCTAACACTAAACCTAACCGTAACCCTAACCCTAAATATAACCCTCAATTCTAACCCTCAACTTAACAGTACATGCACTCGATTCTAACCCTAACCCTAAAGCTAACACTAACCCTTATCTTAATGTTGACGCTAAACTTAACCCTAACCCTAAATGCACTCGATTCTAACCCTAACCCTAAACCGAACCCTATATGCACTCTAAGACTAACCCAAATACTAACCGTAACCCAAAGCATAACCCTCACGCTAAACACTAACCCTAACCCTAATCCTAACTGTGACCCTAACCCTAACCCTAAACCTAACCATAACCTTAACCCTAACGATAACCCTTACCCTAACCCTAAATGCACTCCCTTCTAACCCTAACACTAATCCTGACCCTAAATGCACTCTAACTTTAACCCTAAACCTCACCTTAAACCCAACTCTAACCATAACCCTAATCCTAACCCTAACCTGAAACCTAAATCTAACCCTAATCCTAACCCTAACCCTAAACCTAACCCTGAACCCTAATGCTAACCCTAACCCAAACCCTCACCGTAACCCTAACCCTAACTCTAACCCTAACCCTAACCCTAACTCTACCCCTAACTTTAACCCTAACCCTAACCCTAAATGCAATCGATTCTAACTGTAACCCTAACCTTAACCTTAAAGGCACTCTAACACTAGCCGAAACCCTAACCCTGACCCTAACCGTAATCCTAACCCTAAACCCTAACCCTAACCCAAACCCTATCTGTAACCCTAATCCTAAATTTCACCTTAACCCTAACCCGAAACCCGAACCCTAACCCTAAACCAAACCCTAAACCTAACCCTAACCCTTACTGTAACACTAACCCTAACACTTCCCCTAAAGGCACTCTTACCCTAACCCTAAACCTAAACCTCACCCTAACACAGACCGTAACCGTAAACCCTAAGCCCGACATGCACTCGATTCTAACTCTAACCCTAAACCTACCCTTAAATGCACTCTAACCCTAACCCTGACACTAACACAAAACCTAAACCTAAACCCTAACCCTAACACTAAAGCAAACCCTGACCGTAACCCTAACCCTAACCCTAACCCTATACCAAACCCTAACCCTGACCCTAACCCCAAATGCACTATGAACCTAACCCTAACCTTAGCCTAACCCTAAACTTAACCCTAAACCTAAACCTAACCCTAACACTAAACCTAGCCCTAACCCTCACCCTAAATATAACCCTCAATTCTAACCCTAAACTTAACAGTACATGCACTCGATTATAACCCTAACCCTAACCCTAACCATAACCCTAAAACTAACCCTGAACCCTAACCCTATCCCTGACCCAAACCCTCACAGTAACCCTAACACTAACTCTGACCCTAACCTTAATCCTAACTTTAACCCTAACCCTAACCCTGAATGCACTCGATTCTAACCGTAACCCTAACCCTAACCCTAAAGGCACGCTAACACTAGCAAAAACCATAACCCTAACCCTAACCCTAACTGAAACCCTAACCGTAACCCTAACCCTAACCCTAAACTTATACCAAACCCTAACCCTAACCCTAACCCTAAATGCACTCTGAACCTAACCCTAACCTTACCCCAACCCTAAACTTAACCCTAAACCTAACCCTAACCCTAACGCTAACCCTAACCCTAACCCTAAACCCTAACGCTAACACTAACCGAAACCCTCACCCTAAACACTTACCCTTACCTTGAATGCACTCGATTCTAACCCTAACCCTAAACCTACCCTTAAATGCACTCTAACCCTAACTCTAACGCTAATCCAAACCCTAACCTTAACCCTAACCCTATCCCTAACTGTAACCCTAATACTAACCCTACCCTTAACCGTAACCTAAACCCTAATGATAATCCTAAACCTAATACTAAATGTGCCCGATTGTAACCCTAACCGTAACCCTCGATTATAATGCTAACTGTAACCCTTACCATAACCCTAAATCTAAATCTAACCCTACCCGTAACCCTAAACATAACCCTACACCTAATCCTAACCCCAAATCGATTCTAACCCTAACCCTAACCCTAACCCTAAAACTAACCCTGAACTCTAACCCTAACCCTAACCCAAACCCTCACAGTAACCCTAACACTAACTCCAACCCTAACCTTACTCCTAACTTTAACCCTAACCCTAACCCTAAATGCATTCGATTCTAACGGTAACCCTAACCCTAACCCTAAAGGCACGCTAACACTAGCCCAAACCATAACCCTAACCCTGACCCTAACCGAAACCCTCACCGTAACCCTAACCCTAACACTAAATCTAACCCTAACCATAACCCTAAATATAACCCTCAATTCTAACCCTAAACTTAACAGTACATGCATTCGATTCTAACCCTAACCCTAATCCTAACCCTAACCCTAAAACTAACCCTGAACCCTAACCATAACCCTAACCCAAACCCTCACAGTAACCCTAACACTAACTCTAACCCTAACCTTACTCCTAACTTTAACCCTAACCCTAACCCTACATGCACTCGATTCTAACCGTAACCCTAACCCAACCCTAAAGGCACGCTAACACTAGTCCAAACCATAACCCTAACCCTGACCCTAACCGAAACCCTAACCGTAACCCTAACCCTAACACTAAACATAACCCTAACCCTAACCCTAAATATAACCCTCAACTTAACAGTACATGCACTCGATTCTAACCCTAACCCTAAAGCTAACACTTACCCTTATCTTAATGTTGACGGTAAACTTAACCCTAACCCTAAATGCACTCGATTCTAACCCTAACCCTAAATATAACCCTCAACTTAACAGTACATGCACTCGATTCTAACCCTAACCCTAAAGCTAACACTTACCCTTGTCTTAATGTTGACGGTAAACTTAACCCTAACCCTACATGCACTCGATTCTAACCATAACCCTAACCCAACCCTAAAGGCACGCTAACACTAGTCCAAACCATAACCCTGACCCTAACCCTAAAGGAAACCCTAACGGTAACCCTAACCCTCACCCTAACACTAAACCTAACCCTAAACCTAACCCTAAATATAACCCTCATATCTAACCCTCAACTTAACAGTACATGCACTCGATTCTAACCCTAACCCTAAAGCTAACACTTACCCTTATCTTAATGTTGACGGTAAACTTAACCCTAACCCTAAATGCACTCGATTCTAACCCTAACCCTAAACCGAACCCTAAATACACTCTAAGAATAACCCAAATCCTAACGCTAACACAAAGCATAACCCTAACCCTAAACCCTAACCCTAACCCTAATCATAACTGTGACCCTAACCCTAACCCTAAAGCTAACCATAACCTTAACCCTCACGATAACCCTTACCCTAACCCTAAATGCACTCCCTTCTAACACTAACACTAATCCTGACCCTAAATGCCCTCTAACTCTAACCCTAAACCTAACCTTAAACCTAACTCTAACCATAACCCTTATCCTAACCCTAACCTAAAACCTAAATTTAGCCCTAATCCTAACCCTAACCCTAACCCTAACTTTAACCCTAACCCTAACCCTAACCCTAACCCGAAATCCTAACCCCAAATCGATTCTAACCCTAACCCTAACCCTAACCCTAAAACTAACCCTGAACTCAAACCCTAACCCCAACCCAAACCATCACAGTAACCCTAACACTAACTCTAACCCTAACCCTACTCTTAACTTTAACCCTAACGCTAACCCTAAATGCACTCGATTCTAACCGTAACCGTAACCCTAACCCTAAAGGCACGCTAACACTTGCCCAAACCATAACCCTAACCCTAACCCTAACTGAAACCCTAACCGTAACCCTAACCCTAACACTAAACCTAAACCTAAATATAACCCTCAATTCTAACCCTAAACTTAACAGTATATGCACTAGATTCTAACCCTAACCCTAACCCTAACCCTAAAACTAACCCTGAACCCTAACCCTAACCCTGACCCAAACCCTCACAGTAACCCTAACACTAACTCTGACCCTAACCTTACTCCTAACTTTAACCCTAACCCTAACCCTAAATGCACTCGATTCTAACCGTAACCGTAACCCTAACCCTAAAGGTGTGCTAACACTAGCCCAAACCATAACCCTAACCCTAACCCTAACTGACACCCTAACCGTAACCCTAACCCTAACACTAAACCTAACCCTAACCCTAACCCTAAATATAACCCTCAATTCTAACCCTAAACTTAACAGTACATGCACTCGATTCTAACCCTAACCCTAACCCTAACCCTAACCCTAAAACTAACCCTGAACTCTAACCCTAACCCCAACCCAAACCCTCACAGTAACCTTAACACTAACTCTAACCCTAACCTTACTCCTAACTTTACCCCTAACCCTAACCCTACATGCACTCGATTCTAACCGTAACCCTAACCCAACCCTAAAGGCACGCTAACACTAGCCCAAACCATAACCCTAACCCTAACCCTAACTGAAACCCTAACCGTAACCCTAACCCTAACACTAAACCTAACCCTAACCCTAACCCTAAATATAACCCTCAATTCTAACCCTCAACTTAACAGTACATGCACTCGATTCTAACCCTAACCCTAAAGCTTACACTAACCCTTATCTTAATGTTGACGCTAAACTTAACCCTAACCCTAAATGCACTCGATTCTAACCCTAACCCTAAACCGAACCCTAAATGCACTCTAAGACTAACCCAAATACTAACCGTAACCCAAAGCATAACCCTCACCCTAAACACTAACCCTAACCCTAATCCTAACTGTGACCCTAACCCTAACCCTAAACCTAACCATAACCTTAACCCTAACGATAACCCTTACCCTAACCCTAAATGCACTCCCTTCTAACCCTAACACTAATCCTGACCCTAAATGCACTCTAACTTTAACCCTAAACCTCACCTTAAACCCAACTCTAACCATAACCCTAATCCTAACCCTAACCTGAAACCTAAATCTAACCCTAATCCTAACCCTAACCCTAAACCTAACCCTGAACCCTAACGCTAACCCTAACCCAAACCCTCACCGTAACCCTAACCCTAACTCTAACCCTAACCGTAACCCTAACTCTACCCCTAACTTTAACCCTAACCCTAACCCTAAATGCAATCGATTCTAACTGTAACCCTAACCTTAACCTTAAAGGCACTCTAACACTAGCCGAAACCCTAACCCTGACCCTAACCGTAATCCTAACCCTAAACCCTAACCCTAACCCAAACCCTATCTGTAACCCTAATCCTAAACTTCACCTTAACCCTAATCCTAAACCCGAACCCTAACCCTAAACCAAACCCTAAACCTAACCCTAACCTTTACTGTAACACTAACCCTAACACTTCCCCTAAAGGCACTCTTACCCTAACCCTAAACCTAAACCTCACCCTAACACAGACCGTAACCGTAAACCCTAAGCCCGACATGCACTCGATTCTAACTCTAACCCTAAACCTACCCTTAAATGCACTCTAACCCTAACCCTAACACTAACACAAAACCTAAACCTAAACCCTAACCCTAACACTAAAGCAAACCCTGACCGTAACCCTAACCCTAACCCTAACCCTATACCAAACCCTAACCCTGACCCTAACCCCAAATGCACTATGAACCTAACCCTAACCTTACCCTAACCCTAAACTTAACCCTAAACCTAAACCTAACCCTAACACTAAACCTAGCCCTAACCCTAACCCTAAATATAACCCTCAATTCTAACCCTAAACTTAACAGTACATGCACTCGATTCTAAACCTCACCCTAACCCTAAAACTAACCCTGAACCCTAACCCTAACCCTGACCCAAACCCTCACAGTAACCCTAACACTAACTATGACCCTAACCTTAATCCTAACTTTAACCCTAACCCTAACCCTAAATGCACTCGATTCTAACCGTAACCCTAACCCTAACCCTAAAGGCACGCTAACACTAGCCCAAACCATAACCCTAACCCTAACCCTAACTGAAACCCTAACCGTAACCCTAACCCTAACCCTAAACTTATACCAAACCATAACCCTAACCCTAACCCTAAATGCACTCGATTCTAACCCTAACCCTAAACCGAACCCTAAATGCACTCTAAGACTCACCCAAATCCTAACCCTAACCCAAAGCATAACCCTCACCCTAAACACTAACGCTAACCCTAATCCTAACTGTGACCCTAACCCTAACCCTAAACCTAACCATAACCTTAACCCTAACGATAACCCTTACCCTAACCCTAAATGCACTCCCTTCTAACCCTAACACTAATCCTGACCCTAAATGCACTCTAACTTTAACCCTAAACCTCACCTTAAACCCAACTCTAACCATAACCCTAATCCTAACCCTAACCTGAAACCTAAATCTAACCCTAATCCTAACCCTAACCCTAAACCTAACCCTGAACCCTAACGCTAACCCAAACCCAAACCCTCACCGTAACCCTAACCCTAACTCTAACCCTAACCCTAACCCTAACTCTACCCCTAACTTTAACCCTAACCCTAACCCTAAATGCAATCGATTCTAACTGTAACCCTAACCTTAACCTTAAAGGAACTCTAACACTAGTCGAAACCCTAAACCTGACCCTAACCGTAATACTAACCCTAAACCCTAACCCTAACCCAAACCCTATCTGTAACCCTAATCCTAAATTTAAGCTTAACCCTAACCCGAAATCCGAACCCTAACCCGAAACCAAACCGTAAACCTAACCCTAACCCTTACTGTAACACTAACCCTAACACTACCCCTAAATGCACTCTTACCCTAACCCTAAACCTAAACGTCAACCTAACCCAAACCGTAACCCTAAACCCTAACCCCGACATGCAATCGATTCTAACTCTAACCCTAAACCTACCCTTAAATGCACTCTAAACCTAACCCTAACCCTAACCCTAAACCCTAACCCTAACAATAAACCAAACCCTGACCATAACCCTAACCCTAACCCTAAACTTATACCAAACCCTAACCCTAACCCTAACCCTAAATGCACTCTGAACCTAACCCTAACCTTACCCCAACCCTAAACTTAACCCTAAACCTAACCCTAACCCTAACGCTAACCCTAACCCTAACCCTAAACCCTAACACTAACCGAAACCCTAACCCTAAACACTTACCCTTACCCTGAATGCACTCGATTCTAACCCTAATCCTAAACCTACCCTTAAATGCACACTAACCCTAAATCTAACGCTAATCCAAACCCTAACCTTAACACTAACCCTATCCCTAACTGTAACCCTAATCCTAACCCTACCCCTAACCGTAACCTAAACCCTAAGGATAATCTTAAACCTAATACTAAATGCGCTCGATTGTAACCCTAAATCTAACCCTCGATTATAATGCTAACTGTAACCCTTACCATAACCCTAAACCTAAATCGAACCCTACCCGTAACCCTAAACATAACGCTACACCTAATCCTTACCCCAAATCGATTCTAACCCTAACCCTAAACCTAACCCTGAACCCTAACGCTAACCCAAACCCAAACCCTCACCGTAACCCTAACCCTAACTCTAACCCTAACCCTAACCCTAACTCTACCCCTAACTTTAACCCTAACCCTAACCCTAAATGCAATCGATTCTAACTGTAACCCTAACCTTAACCTTAAAGGAACTCTAACACTAGTCGAAACCCTAAACCTGACCCTAACCGTAATACTAACCCTAAACCCTAACCCTAACCCAAACCCTATCTGTAACCCTAATCCTAAATTTAAGCTTAACCCTAACCCGAAATCCGAACCCTAACCCGAAACCAAACCGTAAACCTAACCCTAACCCTTACTGTAACACTAACCCTAACACTACCCCTAAATGCACTCTTACCCTAACCCTAAACCTAAACGTCAACCTAACCCAAACCGTAACCCTAAACCCTAACCCCGACATGCAATCGATTCTAACTCTAACCCTAAACCTACCCTTAAATGCACTCTAAACCTAACCCTAACCCTAACCCTAAACCCTAACCCTAACAATAAACCAAACCCTGACCATAACCCTAACCCTAACCCTAAACTTATACCAAACCCTAACCCTAACCCTAACCCTAAATGCACTCTGAACCTAACCCTAACCTTACCCCAACCCTAAACTTAACCCTAAACCTAACCCTAACCCTAACGCTAACCCTAACCCTAACCCTAAACCCTAACACTAACCGAAACCCTAACCCTAAACACTTACCCTTACCCTGAATGCACTCGATTCTAACCCTAATCCTAAACCTACCCTTAAATGCACACTAACCCTAAATCTAACGCTAATCCAAACCCTAACCTTAACACTAACCCTATCCCTAACTGTAACCCTAATCCTAACCCTACCCCTAACCGTAACCTAAACCCTAAGGATAATCTTAAACCTAATAATAAATGCGCTCGATTGTAACCCTAAATCTAACCCTCGATTATAATGCTAACTGTAACCCTTACCATAACCCTAAACCTAAATCGAACCCTACCCGTAACCCTAAACATAACGCTACACCTAATCCTAACCCCAAATCGATTCTAACCCTAAACCTAACCCTAACCCTAAATATAACCCTCAATTCTAACCCTAAACTTAACAGTACATGCATTCGATTCTAACCCTAACCCTAATCCTTACCCTAACCCTAAAACTAACCCTGAACCCTAACTCTAACCCTAACCCAAACCCATACAGTAACCCTAACACTAACTCTAACCCTAACCTTACTCCTAACTTTAACCCTAACCCTAACCCTACATGCACTCGATTCTAACCGTAACCCTAACCCAACCCTAAAGGCACGCTAACAATAGCCCAAACCATAAGCCTAACCCTAACCCTAACCGAAACCCTAACCGTAACCCTAACCCTAACACTAAACCTAACCCTAACCCTAACCCTAAATATAACCGTCAATTCTAATCCTAAACTTAACAGTACATGCACTCGATTCTAACCCTAACCCTAAAGCTAACACTTACCCTTATCTTAATGTTGACGGTAAACTTAACCCTAACCCTACATGCACTCGATTCTAACCCTAACCCTAAACCGAACCCTAAATACACTCTAAGAATAACCCAAATCCTAACCCTAACCCAAAGCATAACCCTAACCCTATACCCTAACCCTAACCCTAATCATAACTGTGACCCTAACCCTAACCTTAAACCTAACCATTAACTTAACCCTAATGATAACCCTTACCCTAACCCTAAATGCACTCCCTTCTGACCCTAACACTAATCCTGACCTTAAATGCACTCTAACTCTAACCCTAAACCTAACCTTAAACCTAACTCTAAGCATAACCCTAATACTAACCCTAACCTGAAACCTAAATTTAGCCCTAATCCTGACCCTAACCCTAACCCTAACCTTAACTTTAACCCTAACCCTAACCCTAACCCTAAATCCTAACCCCAAATCGATTCTAACCCTAACCCTAACCCTAACCCTAAAACTAACCCTGAACTCTAACCCTAACTCCAACCCAAACCATCACAGTAACCCTAACACTAACTCTAACCCTAAACCTACTCTTAACTTTAACCCTAACGCTAACCCTAAATGTACTCGATTCTAACCGTAACCCTAACCCTAACCCTAAAGGCACGCTAACACTAGCCCAAACCATAACCCTAACCCTAAACCTAACTGAAACCCTAACCGTAACCCTAACCCTAACACTAAACCTAACCCTAAATATAACCCTCAATTCTAACCCTAAACTTAACAGTACATGCACTCGATTCTAACCCTAACCCTAACCCTAAAACTAACCCTGAACCCTAACCCTAACCTTGACCCAAACCCTCACAGTAACCCTAACACTAACTATGACCCTAACCTTAATCCTAACTTTAACCCTAACCCTAACCCTAAATGCACTCAATTCTAACCGTAACCCTAACCCTAACCCTAAAGGCACGCTAACACTAGCCCAAACCATAACCCTAACCCTAACCCTAACTGAAACCCTAACCGTAACCCTAACCCTAACCCTAAACTTATACCAAACCATAACCCTAACCCTAACCCTAAATGCACTCTGAACCTAACCCTAACCTTACCCCAACCCTAAACTTAACCCTAAACCTAACCCTAACCCTAACGCTAACCCTAACCCTAACTCTAAACCCTAACGCTAACACTAACCGAAACCCTCACCCTAAACACTTACCCTTAGCTTGAATGCACTCGATTCTAACCCTAACCCTAAACCTACCCTTAAATGCACTCTAACCCTAACTCTAACGCTAATCCAAACCCTAACCTTAACCCTAACCCTATCCCTAACTGTAACCCTAATCCTAACCCTACCCCTAACCATAACCTAAACCCTAATGATAATCCTAAACCTAATACTAAATGCGCTCGATTGCAACCCTAACCCTAACCCTCGATTATAATGCTAACTGTAACCCTTACCATAACCCTAAATCTAAATCTAACCCTACCCGTAACCCTAAACATAACCCTACACCTAATCCTAACCCCAAATCGATTCTAACCCTAACCCTAACCCTAACCCTAAAACTAACCCTGAACTCTAACCCTAACCCTAACCCAAACCCTCACAGTAACCCTAACACTAACTCCAACCCTAACCTTACTCCTAACTTTAACCCTAACCCTAACCCTAAATGCATTCGATTCTAACGGTAACCCTAACCCTAACCCTAAAGGCACGCTAACACTAGCCCAGATCATAACCCTAACCCTGACCCTAACCGAAACCCTCACCGTAACCCTAACCCTAACACTAAACCTAACCCTAACCCTAACCCTAAATATAACCCTCAATTCTAACCCTAAACTTAACAGTACATGCATTCGATTCTAACCCTAACCCTAATCCTAACCCTAACCCTAAAACTAACCCTGAACCCTAACCCTAACCCTAACCCAAACCCTCACAGTAACCCTAACACTAACTCTAACCCTAACCTTACTCCTAACTTTAACCCTAACCCTAACCCTACATGCACTTGATTCTAACCGTAACCCTAACCCAACCCTAAAGGCACGCTAACACTAGTCCAAACCATAACCCTAACCCTAACCCTAATGGAAACCCTGACCGTAACCCTAACCCTAACACTAACCCTAACCCTAACCCTAACCCTTAATATAACCCTCAACTTAACAGTACATGCACTCGATTCTAACCCTAACCCTAAAGCTAACACTTACCCTTATCTTAATGTTGACGGTAAACTTAACCCTAACCCTAAATGCACTCGATTCTAACCCTAACCCTAAACCGAACCCTAAATACACTCTAAGAATAACCCAAATCCTAACGCTAACACAAAGCATAACCCTAACCCTAAACCCTAACCCTAACCCTAATCATAACTGTAACCCTAACCCTAACCCTAAACCTAACCATAACCTTAACCCTAACGATAACCCTTACCCTAACCCTAAATGCACTCCCTTCTAACACTAACACTAATCCTGACCCTAAATGCACTCTAACTCTAACCCTAAACCTAACCTTAAACCTAACTCTAACCATAACCCTAATCCTAACCCTAACCTGAAACCTAAATTTAGCCCTAATCCTAACCCTAACCCTAACCCTAACCCTAACTTTAACCCTAACCCTAACCCTAACCCTAAATCCTAACCCCAAATCGATTCTAACCCTAACCCTAACCCTAACCCTAAAACTAACCCTGAACTCAAACCCTAACCCCAACCCAAACCATCACAGTAACCTTAACACTAACTCTAACCCTAACCCTACTCTTAACTTTAACCCTAACGCTAACCCTAAATGCACTCGATTCTAACCGTAACCATAACCCTAACCCTAAAGGCACGCTAACACTAGCCCAAACCATAATCCTAACCCTAACCCTAACTGAAACCCTAACCGTAACCCTAACCCTAACACTAAACCTAACCCTAAATATAACCCTCAATTCTAACCCTAAATTTAACAGTACATGCACTCGATTCTAACCCTAACCCTAACCCTAAAACTAACCCTGAACCCTAACCCTAACCCTGACCCAAACCCTCACAGTAACCCTAACACTAACTCTGACCCTAACCTTACTCCTAACTTTAACCCTAAGCCTAACCCTAATTGCACTCGATTCTAACCGTAACCCTAACCCTAACCCTAAAGGCACGCTAACACTAGCCCAAACCATAACCCTAACCCTAACCCTAACTGAAACCCTAACTTTAACCCTAACCCTAACACTAAACCTAACCGTAACCCTAACCCTAAATATAACCCTCAATTCTAACCCTCAACTTAACAGTACATGCACTCGATTCTAACCCTAACCCTAAAGCTAACACTAACCCTTATCTTAATGTTGACGCTAAACTTAACCCTAACCCTAAATGCACTCGATTCTAACCCTAACCCTAAACCGAACCCTATATGCACTCTAAGACTAACCCAAATACTAACCGTAACCCAAAGCATAACCCTCACGCTAAACACTAACCCTAACCCTAATCCTAACTGTGACCCTAACCCTAACCCTAAACCTAACCATAACCTTAACCCTAACGATAACCCTTACCCTAACCCTAAATGCACTCCCTTCTAACCCTAACACTAATCCTGACCCTAAATGCACTCTAACTTTAACCCTAAACCTCACCTTAAACCCAACTCTAACCATAACCCTAATCCTAACCCTAACCTGAAACCTAAATCTAACCCTAATCCTAACCCTAACCCTAAACCTAACCCTGAACCCTAATGCTAACCCTAACCCAAACCCTCACCGTAACCCTAACCCTAACTCTAACCCTAACCCTAACCCTAACTCTACCCCTAACTTTAACCCTAACCCTAACCCTAAATGCAATCGATTCTAACTGTAACCCTAACCTTAACCTTAAAGGCACTCTAACACTAGCCGAAACCCTAACCCTGACCCTAACCGTAATCCTAACCCTAAACCCTAACCCTAACCCAAACCCTATCTGTAACCCTAATCCTAAATTTCACCTTAACCCTAACCCGAAACCCGAACCCTAACCCTAAACCAAACCCTAAACCTAACCCTAACCCTTACTGTAACACTAACCCTAACACTTCCCCTAAAGGCACTCTTACCCTAACCCTAAACCTAAACCTCACCCTAACACAGACCGTAACCGTAAACCCTAAGCCCGACATGCACTCGATTCTAACTCTAACCCTAAACCTACCCTTAAATGCACTCTAACCCTAACCCTGACACTAACACAAAACCTAAACCTAAACCCTAACCCTAACACTAAAGCAAACCCTGACCGTAACCCTAACCCTAACCCTAACCCTATACCAAACCCTAACCCTGACCCTAACCCCAAATGCACTATGAACCTAATCCTAACCTTACCCTAACCCTAAACTTAACCCTAAACCTAAACCTAACCCTAACACTAAACCTAGCCCTAACCCTCACCCTAAATATAACCCTCAATTCTAACCCTAAACTTAACAGTACATGCACTCGATTATAACCCTAACCCTAACCCTAACCATAACCCTAAAACTAACCCTGAACCCTAACCCTATCCCTGACCCAAACCCTCACAGTAACCCTAACACTAACTCTGACCCTAACCTTAATCCTAACTTTAACCCTAACCCTAACCCTGAATGCACTCGATTCTAACCGTAACCCTAACCCTAACCCTAAAGGCACGCTAACACTAGCAAAAACCATAACCCTAACCCTAACCCTAACTGAAACCCTAACCGTAACCCTAACCCTAACCCTAAACTTATACCAAACCCTAACCCTAACCCTAACCCTAAATGCACTCTGAACCTAACCCTAACCTTACCCCAACCCTAAACTTAACCCTAAACCTAACCCTAACCCTAACGCTAACCCTAACCCTAACCCTAAACCCTAACGCTAACACTAACCGAAACCCTCACCCTAAACACTTACCCTTACCTTGAATGCACTCGATTCTAACCCTAACCCTAAACCTACCCTTAAATGCACTCTAACCCTAACTCTAACGCTAATCCAAACCCTAACCTTAACCCTAACCCTATCCCTAACTGTAACCCTAATACTAACCCTACCCTTAACCGTAACCTAAACCCTAATGATAATCCTAAACCTAATACTAAATGTGCCCGATTGTAACCCTAACCGTAACCCTCGATTATAATGCTAACTGTAACCCTTACCATAACCCTAAATCTAAATCTAACCCTACCCGTAACCCTAAACATAACCCTACACCTAATCCTAACCCCAAATCGATTCTAACCCTAACCCTAACCCTAACCCTAAAACTAACCCTGAACTCTAACCCTAACCCTAACCCAAACCCTCACAGTAACCCTAACACTAACTCCAACCCTAACCTTACTCCTAACTTTAACCCTAACCCTAACCCTAAATGCATTCGATTCTAACGGTAACCCTAACCCTAACCCTAAAGGCACGCTAAGACTAGCCCAAACCATAACCCTAACCCTGACCCTAACCGAAACCCTCACCGTAACCCTAACCCTAACACTAAATCTAACCCTAACCATAACCCTAAATATAACCCTCAATTCTAACCCTAAACTTAACAGTACATGCATTCGATTCTAACCCTAACCCTAATCCTAACCCTAACCCTAAAACTAACCCTGAACCCTAACCATAACCCTAACCCAAACCCTCACAGTAACCCTAACACTAACTCTAACCCTAACCTTACTCCTAACTTTAACCCTAACCCTAACCCTACATGCACTCGATTCTAACCGTAACCCTAACCCAACCCTAAAGGCACGCTAACACTAGTCCAAACCATAACCCTAACCCTGACCCTAACCGAAACCCTAACCGTAACCCTAACCCTAACACTAAACATAACCCTAACCCTAACCCTAAATATAACCCTCAACTTAACAGTACATGCACTCGATTCTAACCCTAACCCTAAAGCTAACACTTACCCTTATCTTAATGTTGACGGTAAACTTAACCCTAACCCTAAATGCACTCGATTCTAACCCTAACCCTAAATATAACCCTCAACTTAACAGTACATGCACTCGATTCTAACCCTAACCCTAAAGCTAACACTTACCCTTGTCTTAATGTTGACGGTAAACTTAACCCTAACCCTACATGCACTCGATTCTAACCATAACCCTAACCCAACCCTAAAGGCACGCTAACACTAGTCCAAACCATAACCCTGACCCTAACCCTAAAGGAAACCCTAACGGTAACCCTAACCCTCACCCTAACACTAAACCTAACCCTAAACCTAACCCTAAATATAACCCTCATATCTAACCCTCAACTTAACAGTACATGCACTCGATTCTAACCCTAACCCTAAAGCTAACACTTACCCTTATCTTAATGTTGACGGTAAACTTAACCCTAACCCTAAATGCACTCGATTCTAACCCTAACCCTAAACCGAACCCTAAATACACTCTAAGAATAACCCAAATCCTAACGCTAACACAAAGCATAACCCTAACCCTAAACCCTAACCCTAACCCTAATCATAACTGTGACCCTAACCCTAACCCTAAAGCTAACCATAACCTTAACCCTCACGATAACCCTTACCCTAACCCTAAATGCACTCCCTTCTAACACTAACACTAATCCTGACCCTAAATGCCCTCTAACTCTAACCCTAAACCTAACCTTAAACCTAACTCTAACCATAACCCTTATCCTAACCCTAACCTAAAACCTAAATTTAGCCCTAATCCTAACCCTAACCCTAACCCTAACTTTAACCCTAACCCTAACCCTAACCCTAACCCGAAATCCTAACCCCAAATCGATTCTAACCCTAACCCTAACCCTAACCCTAAAACTAACCCTGAACTCAAACCCTAACCCCAACCCAAACCATCACAGTAACCCTAACACTAACTCTAACCCTAACCCTACTCTTAACTTTAACCCTAACGCTAACCCTAAATGCACTCGATTCTAACCGTAACCGTAACCCTAACCCTAAAGGCACGCTAACACTTGCCCAAACCATAACCCTAACCCTAACCCTAACTGAAACCCTAACCGTAACCCTAACCCTAACACTAAACCTAAACCTAAATATAACCCTCAATTCTAACCCTAAACTTAACAGTATATGCACTAGATTCTAACCCTAACCCTAACCCTAACCCTAAAACTAACCCTGAACCCTAACCCTAACCCTGACCCAAACCCTCACAGTAACCCTAACACTAACTCTGACCCTAACCTTACTCCTAACTTTAACCCTAACCCTAACCCTAAATGCACTCGATTCTAACCGTAACCGTAACCCTAACCCTAAAGGTGTGCTAACACTAGCCCAAACCATAACCCTAACCCTAACCCTAACTGACACCCTAACCGTAACCCTAACCCTAACACTAAACCTAACCCTAACCCTAACCCTAAATATAACCCTCAATTCTAACCCTAAACTTAACAGTACATGCACTCGATTCTAACCCTAACCCTAACCCTAACCCTAACCCTAAAACTAACCCTGAACTCTAACCCTAACCCCAACCCAAACCCTCACAGTAACCTTAACACTAACTCTAACCCTAACCTTACTCCTAACTTTACCCCTAACCCTAACCCTAAATGCACTCGATTCTAACCGTAACCATAACCCTAAGCCTAAAGGCACGCTAACACTAGCCCAAACCATAACCCTAACCCTAACCCTAACTGAAACCCTAACCGTAACCCTAACCCTAACACTAAACCTAACCCTAACCCTAACCCTAAATATAACCCTCAATTCTAACCCTCAACTTAACAGTACATGCACTCGATTCTAACCCTAACCCTAAAGCTTACACTAACCCTTATCTTAATGTTGACGCTAAACTTAACCCTAACCCTAAATGCACTCGATTCTAACCCTAACCCTAAACCGAACCCTAAATGCACTCTAAGACTAACCCAAATACTAACCGTAACCCAAAGCATAACCCTCACCCTAAACACTAACCCTAACCCTAATCCTAACTGTGACCCTAACCCTAACCCTAAACCTAACCATAACCTTAACCCTAACGATAACCCTTACCCTAACCCTAAATGCACTCCCTTCTAACCCTAACACTAATCCTGACCCTAAATGCACTCTAACTTTAACCCTAAACCTCACCTTAAACCCAACTCTAACCATAACCCTAATCCTAACCCTAACCTGAAACCTAAATCTAACCCTAATCCTAACCCTAACCCTAAACCTAACCCTGAACCCTAACGCTAACCCTAACCCAAACCCTCACCGTAACCCTAACCCTAACTCTAACCCTAACCGTAACCCTAACTCTACCCCTAACTTTAACCCTAACCCTAACCCTAAATGCAATCGATTCTAACTGTAACCCTAACCTTAACCTTAAAGGCACTCTAACACTAGCCGAAACCCTAACCCTGACCCTAACCGTAATCCTAACCCTAAACCCTAACCCTAACCCAAACCCTATCTGTAACCCTAATCCTAAACTTCACCTTAACCCTAATCCTAAACCCGAACCCTAACCCTAAACCAAACCCTAAACCTAACCCTAACCTTTACTGTAACACTAACCCTAACACTTCCCCTAAAGGCACTCTTACCCTAACCCTAAACCTAAACCTCACCCTAACACAGACCGTAACCGTAAACCCTAAGCCCGACATGCACTCGATTCTAACTCTAACCCTAAACCTACCCTTAAATGCACTCTAACCCTAACCCTAACACTAACACAAAACCTAAACCTAAACCCTAACCCTAACACTAAAGCAAACCCTGACCGTAACCCTAACCCTAACCCTAACCCTATACCAAACCCTAACCCTGACCCTAACCCCAAATGCACTATGAACCTAACCCTAACCTTACCCTAACCCTAAACTTAACCCTAAACCTAAACCTAACCCTAACACTAAACCTAGCCCTAACCCTAACCCTAAATATAACCCTCAATTCTAACCCTAAACTTAACAGTACATGCACTCGATTCTAAACCTCACCCTAACCCTAAAACTAACCCTGAACCCTAACCCTAACCCTGACCCAAACCCTCACAGTAACCCTAACACTAACTATGACCCTAACCTTAATCCTAACTTTAACCCTAACCCTAACCCTAAATGCACTCGATTCTAACCGTAACCCTAACCCTAACCCTAAAGGCACGCTAACACTAGCCCAAACCATAACCCTAACCCTAACCCTAACTGAAACCCTAACCGTAACCCTAACCCTAACCCTAAACTTATACCAAACCATAACCCTAACCCTAACCCTAAATGCACTCGATTCTAACCCTAACCCTAAACCGAACCCTAAATGCACTCTAAGACTCACCCAAATCCTAACCCTAACCCAAAGCATAACCCTCACCCTAAACACTAACGCTAACCCTAATCCTAACTGTGACCCTAACCCTAACCCTAAACCTAACCATAACCTTAACCCTAACGATAACCCTTACCCTAACCCTAAATGCACTCCCTTCTAACCCTAACACTAATCCTGACCCTAAATGCACTCTAACTTTAACCCTAAACCTCACCTTAAACCCAACTCTAACCATAACCCTAATCCTAACCCTAACCTGAAACCTAAATCTAACCCTAATCCTAACCCTAACCCTAAACCTAACCCTGAACCCTAACGCTAACCCAAACCCAAACCCTCACCGTAACCCTAACCCTAACTCTAACCCTAACCCTAACCCTAACTCTACCCCTAACTTTAACCCTAACCCTAACCCTAAATGCAATCGATTCTAACTGTAACCCTAACCTTAACCTTAAAGGAACTCTAACACTAGTCGAAACCCTAAACCTGACCCTAACCGTAATACTAACCCTAAACCCTAACCCTAACCCAAACCCTATCTGTAACCCTAATCCTAAATTTAAGCTTAACCCTAACCCGAAACCCGAAGCCTAACCCGAAACCAAACCGTAAACCTAACCCTAACCCTTACTGTAACACTAACCCTAACACTACCCCTAAATGCACTCTTACCCTAACCCTAAACCTAAACGTCAACCTAACCCAAACCGTAACCCTAAACCCTAACCCCGACATGCAATCGATTCTAACTCTAACCCTAAACCTACCCTTAAATGCACTCTAAACCTAACCCTAACCCTAACCCTAAACCCTAACCCTAACAATAAACCAAACCCTGACCATAACCCTAACCCTAACCCTAAACTTATACCAAACCCTAACCCTAACCCTAACCCTAAATGCACTCTGAACCTAACCCTAACCTTACCCCAACCCTAAACTTAACCCTAAACCTAACCCTAACCCTAACGCTAACCCTAACCCTAACCCTAAACCCTAACACTAACCGAAACCCTAACCCTAAACACTTACCCTTACCCTGAATGCACTCGATTCTAACCCTAATCCTAAACCTACCCTTAAATGCACACTAACCCTAAATCTAACGCTAATCCAAACCCTAACCTTAACACTAACCCTATCCCTAACTGTAACCCTAATCCTAACCCTACCCCTAACCGTAACCTAAACCCTAAGGATAATCTTAAACCTAATAATAAATGCGCTCGATTGTAACCCTAAATCTAACCCTCGATTATAATGCTAACTGTAACCCTTACCATAACCCTAAACCTAAATCGAACCCTACCCGTAACCCTAAACATAACGCTACACCTAATCCTTACCCCAAATCGATTCTAACCCTAACCCTAACCCTAACCCTAACCCTAACCCTAACCCTAACCCTAACCCTAACCCTAACCCTAACCCTAACCCTAACCCTAACCCTAACCCTAACCCTAACCCTAACCCTAACCCTAACCCTAACCCTAACCCTAACCCTAACCCTAACCCTAACCCTAACCCTAACCATAACCCTAAATCTAAATCTAACCCTACCCGTAACCCTAAACATAACCCTACACCTAATCCTAACCCCAAATCGATTCTAACCCTAACCCTAACCCTAACCCTAAAACTAACCCTGAACTCTAACCCTAACCCTAACCCAAACCCTCACAGTAACCCTAACACTAACTCCAACCCTAACCTTACTCCTAACTTTAACCCTAACCCTAACCCTAAATGCATTCGATTCTAACGGTAACCCTAACCCTAACCCTAAAGGCACGCTAACACTAGCCCAGATCATAACCCTAACCCTGACCCTAACCGAAACCCTCACCGTAACCCTAACCCTAACACTAAACCTAACCCTAACCCTAACCCTAAATATAACCCTCAATTCTAACCCTAAACTTAACAGTACATGCATTCGATTCTAACCCTAACCCTAATCCTAACCCTAACCCTAAAACTAACCCTGAACCCTAACCCTAACCCTAACCCAAACCCTCACAGTAACCCTAACACTAACTCTAACCCTAACCTTACTCCTAACTTTAACCCTAACCCTAACCCTACATGCACTTGATTCTAACCGTAACCCTAACCCAACCCTAAAGGCACGCTAACACTAGTCCAAACCATAACCCTAACCCTAACCCTAATGGAAACCCTGACCGTAACCCTAACCCTAACACTAACCCTAACCCTAACCCTAACCCTTAATATAACCCTCAACTTAACAGTACATGCACTCGATTCTAACCCTAACCCTAAAGCTAACACTTACCCTTATCTTAATGTTGACGGTAAACTTAACCCTAACCCTAAATGCACTCGATTCTAACCCTAACCCTAAACCGAACCCTAAATACACTCTAAGAATAACCCAAATCCTAACGCTAACACAAAGCATAACCCTAACCCTAAACCCTAACCCTAACCCTAATCATAACTGTAACCCTAACCCTAACCCTAAACCTAACCATAACCTTAACCCTAACGATAACCCTTACCCTAACCCTAAATGCACTCCCTTCTAACACTAACACTAATCCTGACCCTAAATGCACTCTAACTCTAACCCTAAACCTAACCTTAAACCTAACTCTAACCATAACCCTAATCCTAACCCTAACCTGAAACCTAAATTTAGCCCTAATCCTAACCCTAACCCTAACCCTAACCCTAACTTTAACCCTAACCCTAACCCTAACCCTAAATCCTAACCCCAAATCGATTCTAACCCTAACCCTAACCCTAACCCTAAAACTAACCCTGAACTCAAACCCTAACCCCAACCCAAACCATCACAGTAACCTTAACACTAACTCTAACCCTAACCCTACTCTTAACTTTAACCCTAACGCTAACCCTAAATGCACTCGATTCTAACCGTAACCATAACCCTAACCCTAAAGGCACGCTAACACTAGCCCAAACCATAATCCTAACCCTAACCCTAACTGAAACCCTAACCGTAACCCTAACCCTAACACTAAACCTAACCCTAAATATAACCCTCAATTCTAACCCTAAATTTAACAGTACATGCACTCGATTCTAACCCTAACCCTAACCCTAAAACTAACCCTGAACCCTAACCCTAACCCTGACCCAAACCCTCACAGTAACCCTAACACTAACTCTGACCCTAACCTTACTCCTAACTTTAACCCTAAGCCTAACCCTAATTGCACTCGATTCTAACCGTAACCCTAACCCTAACCCTAAAGGCACGCTAACACTAGCCCAAACCATAACCCTAACCCTAACCCTAACTGAAACCCTAACTTTAACCCTAACCCTAACACTAAACCTAACCGTAACCCTAACCCTAAATATAACCCTCAATTCTAACCCTCAACTTAACAGTACATGCACTCGATTCTAACCCTAACCCTAAAGCTAACACTAACCCTTATCTTAATGTTGACGCTAAACTTAACCCTAACCCTAAATGCACTCGATTCTAACCCTAACCCTAAACCGAACCCTATATGCACTCTAAGACTAACCCAAATACTAACCGTAACCCAAAGCATAACCCTCACGCTAAACACTAACCCTAACCCTAATCCTAACTGTGACCCTAACCCTAACCCTAAACCTAACCATAACCTTAACCCTAACGATAACCCTTACCCTAACCCTAAATGCACTCCCTTCTAACCCTAACACTAATCCTGACCCTAAATGCACTCTAACTTTAACCCTAAACCTCACCTTAAACCCAACTCTAACCATAACCCTAATCCTAACCCTAACCTGAAACCTAAATCTAACCCTAATCCTAACCCTAACCCTAAACCTAACCCTGAACCCTAATGCTAACCCTAACCCAAACCCTCACCGTAACCCTAACCCTAACTCTAACCCTAACCCTAACCCTAACTCTACCCCTAACTTTAACCCTAACCCTAACCCTAAATGCAATCGATTCTAACTGTAACCCTAACCTTAACCTTAAAGGCACTCTAACACTAGCCGAAACCCTAACCCTGACCCTAACCGTAATCCTAACCCTAAACCCTAACCCTAACCCAAACCCTATCTGTAACCCTAATCCTAAATTTCACCTTAACCCTAACCCGAAACCCGAACCCTAACCCTAAACCAAACCCTAAACCTAACCCTAACCCTTACTGTAACACTAACCCTAACACTTCCCCTAAAGGCACTCTTACCCTAACCCTAAACCTAAACCTCACCCTAACACAGACCGTAACCGTAAACCCTAAGCCCGACATGCACTCGATTCTAACTCTAACCCTAAACCTACCCTTAAATGCACTCTAACCCTAACCCTGACACTAACACAAAACCTAAACCTAAACCCTAACCCTAACACTAAAGCAAACCCTGACCGTAACCCTAACCCTAACCCTAACCCTATACCAAACCCTAACCCTGACCCTAACCCCAAATGCACTATGAACCTAATCCTAACCTTACCCTAACCCTAAACTTAACCCTAAACCTAAACCTAACCCTAACACTAAACCTAGCCCTAACCCTCACCCTAAATATAACCCTCAATTCTAACCCTAAACTTAACAGTACATGCACTCGATTATAACCCTAACCCTAACCCTAACCATAACCCTAAAACTAACCCTGAACCCTAACCCTATCCCTGACCCAAACCCTCACAGTAACCCTAACACTAACTCTGACCCTAACCTTAATCCTAACTTTAACCCTAACCCTAACCCTGAATGCACTCGATTCTAACCGTAACCCTAACCCTAACCCTAAAGGCACGCTAACACTAGCAAAAACCATAACCCTAACCCTAACCCTAACTGAAACCCTAACCGTAACCCTAACCCTAACCCTAAACTTATACCAAACCCTAACCCTAACCCTAACCCTAAATGCACTCTGAACCTAACCCTAACCTTACCCCAACCCTAAACTTAACCCTAAACCTAACCCTAACCCTAACGCTAACCCTAACCCTAACCCTAAACCCTAACGCTAACACTAACCGAAACCCTCACCCTAAACACTTACCCTTACCTTGAATGCACTCGATTCTAACCCTAACCCTAAACCTACCCTTAAATGCACTCTAACCCTAACTCTAACGCTAATCCAAACCCTAACCTTAACCCTAACCCTATCCCTAACTGTAACCCTAATACTAACCCTACCCTTAACCGTAACCTAAACCCTAATGATAATCCTAAACCTAATACTAAATGTGCCCGATTGTAACCCTAACCGTAACCCTCGATTATAATGCTAACTGTAACCCTTACCATAACCCTAAATCTAAATCTAACCCTACCCGTAACCCTAAACATAACCCTACACCTAATCCTAACCCCAAATCGATTCTAACCCTAACCCTAACCCTAACCCTAAAACTAACCCTGAACTCTAACCCTAACCCTAACCCAAACCCTCACAGTAACCCTAACACTAACTCCAACCCTAACCTTACTCCTAACTTTAACCCTAACCCTAACCCTAAATGCATTCGATTCTAACGGTAACCCTAACCCTAACCCTAAAGGCACGCTAAGACTAGCCCAAACCATAACCCTAACCCTGACCCTAACCGAAACCCTCACCGTAACCCTAACCCTAACACTAAATCTAACCCTAACCATAACCCTAAATATAACCCTCAATTCTAACCCTAAACTTAACAGTACATGCATTCGATTCTAACCCTAACCCTAATCCTAACCCTAACCCTAAAACTAACCCTGAACCCTAACCATAACCCTAACCCAAACCCTCACAGTAACCCTAACACTAACTCTAACCCTAACCTTACTCCTAACTTTAACCCTAACCCTAACCCTACATGCACTCGATTCTAACCGTAACCCTAACCCAACCCTAAAGGCACGCTAACACTAGTCCAAACCATAACCCTAACCCTGACCCTAACCGAAACCCTAACCGTAACCCTAACCCTAACACTAAACATAACCCTAACCCTAACCCTAAATATAACCCTCAACTTAACAGTACATGCACTCGATTCTAACCCTAACCCTAAAGCTAACACTTACCCTTATCTTAATGTTGACGGTAAACTTAACCCTAACCCTAAATGCACTCGATTCTAACCCTAACCCTAAATATAACCCTCAACTTAACAGTACATGCACTCGATTCTAACCCTAACCCTAAAGCTAACACTTACCCTTGTCTTAATGTTGACGGTAAACTTAACCCTAACCCTACATGCACTCGATTCTAACCATAACCCTAACCCAACCCTAAAGGCACGCTAACACTAGTCCAAACCATAACCCTGACCCTAACCCTAAAGGAAACCCTAACGGTAACCCTAACCCTCACCCTAACACTAAACCTAACCCTAAACCTAACCCTAAATATAACCCTCATATCTAACCCTCAACTTAACAGTACATGCACTCGATTCTAACCCTAACCCTAAAGCTAACACTTACCCTTATCTTAATGTTGACGGTAAACTTAACCCTAACCCTAAATGCACTCGATTCTAACCCTAACCCTAAACCGAACCCTAAATACACTCTAAGAATAACCCAAATCCTAACGCTAACACAAAGCATAACCCTAACCCTAAACCCTAACCCTAACCCTAATCATAACTGTGACCCTAACCCTAACCCTAAAGCTAACCATAACCTTAACCCTCACGATAACCCTTACCCTAACCCTAAATGCACTCCCTTCTAACACTAACACTAATCCTGACCCTAAATGCCCTCTAACTCTAACCCTAAACCTAACCTTAAACCTAACTCTAACCATAACCCTTATCCTAACCCTAACCTAAAACCTAAATTTAGCCCTAATCCTAACCCTAACCCTAACCCTAACTTTAACCCTAACCCTAACCCTAACCCTAACCCGAAATCCTAACCCCAAATCGATTCTAACCCTAACCCTAACCCTAACCCTAAAACTAACCCTGAACTCAAACCCTAACCCCAACCCAAACCATCACAGTAACCCTAACACTAACTCTAACCCTAACCCTACTCTTAACTTTAACCCTAACGCTAACCCTAAATGCACTCGATTCTAACCGTAACCGTAACCCTAACCCTAAAGGCACGCTAACACTTGCCCAAACCATAACCCTAACCCTAACCCTAACTGAAACCCTAACCGTAACCCTAACCCTAACACTAAACCTAAACCTAAATATAACCCTCAATTCTAACCCTAAACTTAACAGTATATGCACTAGATTCTAACCCTAACCCTAACCCTAACCCTAAAACTAACCCTGAACCCTAACCCTAACCCTGACCCAAACCCTCACAGTAACCCTAACACTAACTCTGACCCTAACCTTACTCCTAACTTTAACCCTAACCCTAACCCTAAATGCACTCGATTCTAACCGTAACCGTAACCCTAACCCTAAAGGTGTGCTAACACTAGCCCAAACCATAACCCTAACCCTAACCCTAACTGACACCCTAACCGTAACCCTAACCCTAACACTAAACCTAACCCTAACCCTAACCCTAAATATAACCCTCAATTCTAACCCTAAACTTAACAGTACATGCACTCGATTCTAACCCTAACCCTAACCCTAACCCTAACCCTAAAACTAACCCTGAACTCTAACCCTAACCCCAACCCAAACCCTCACAGTAACCTTAACACTAACTCTAACCCTAACCTTACTCCTAACTTTACCCCTAACCCTAACCCTAAATGCACTCGATTCTAACCGTAACCATAACCCTAAGCCTAAAGGCACGCTAACACTAGCCCAAACCATAACCCTAACCCTAACCCTAACTGAAACCCTAACCGTAACCCTAACCCTAACACTAAACCTAACCCTAACCCTAACCCTAAATATAACCCTCAATTCTAACCCTCAACTTAACAGTACATGCACTCGATTCTAACCCTAACCCTAAAGCTTACACTAACCCTTATCTTAATGTTGACGCTAAACTTAACCCTAACCCTAAATGCACTCGATTCTAACCCTAACCCTAAACCGAACCCTAAATGCACTCTAAGACTAACCCAAATACTAACCGTAACCCAAAGCATAACCCTCACCCTAAACACTAACCCTAACCCTAATCCTAACTGTGACCCTAACCCTAACCCTAAACCTAACCATAACCTTAACCCTAACGATAACCCTTACCCTAACCCTAAATGCACTCCCTTCTAACCCTAACACTAATCCTGACCCTAAATGCACTCTAACTTTAACCCTAAACCTCACCTTAAACCCAACTCTAACCATAACCCTAATCCTAACCCTAACCTGAAACCTAAATCTAACCCTAATCCTAACCCTAACCCTAAACCTAACCCTGAACCCTAACGCTAACCCTAACCCAAACCCTCACCGTAACCCTAACCCTAACTCTAACCCTAACCGTAACCCTAACTCTACCCCTAACTTTAACCCTAACCCTAACCCTAAATGCAATCGATTCTAACTGTAACCCTAACCTTAACCTTAAAGGCACTCTAACACTAGCCGAAACCCTAACCCTGACCCTAACCGTAATCCTAACCCTAAACCCTAACCCTAACCCAAACCCTATCTGTAACCCTAATCCTAAACTTCACCTTAACCCTAATCCTAAACCCGAACCCTAACCCTAAACCAAACCCTAAACCTAACCCTAACCTTTACTGTAACACTAACCCTAACACTTCCCCTAAAGGCACTCTTACCCTAACCCTAAACCTAAACCTCACCCTAACACAGACCGTAACCGTAAACCCTAAGCCCGACATGCACTCGATTCTAACTCTAACCCTAAACCTACCCTTAAATGCACTCTAACCCTAACCCTAACACTAACACAAAACCTAAACCTAAACCCTAACCCTAACACTAAAGCAAACCCTGACCGTAACCCTAACCCTAACCCTAACCCTATACCAAACCCTAACCCTGACCCTAACCCCAAATGCACTATGAACCTAACCCTAACCTTACCCTAACCCTAAACTTAACCCTAAACCTAAACCTAACCCTAACACTAAACCTAGCCCTAACCCTAACCCTAAATATAACCCTCAATTCTAACCCTAAACTTAACAGTACATGCACTCGATTCTAAACCTCACCCTAACCCTAAAACTAACCCTGAACCCTAACCCTAACCCTGACCCAAACCCTCACAGTAACCCTAACACTAACTATGACCCTAACCTTAATCCTAACTTTAACCCTAACCCTAACCCTAAATGCACTCGATTCTAACCGTAACCCTAACCCTAACCCTAAAGGCACGCTAACACTAGCCCAAACCATAACCCTAACCCTAACCCTAACTGAAACCCTAACCGTAACCCTAACCCTAACCCTAAACTTATACCAAACCATAACCCTAACCCTAACCCTAAATGCACTCGATTCTAACCCTAACCCTAAACCGAACCCTAAATGCACTCTAAGACTCACCCAAATCCTAACCCTAACCCAAAGCATAACCCTCACCCTAAACACTAACGCTAACCCTAATCCTAACTGTGACCCTAACCCTAACCCTAAACCTAACCATAACCTTAACCCTAACGATAACCCTTACCCTAACCCTAAATGCACTCCCTTCTAACCCTAACACTAATCCTGACCCTAAATGCACTCTAACTTTAACCCTAAACCTCACCTTAAACCCAACTCTAACCATAACCCTAATCCTAACCCTAACCTGAAACCTAAATCTAACCCTAATCCTAACCCTAACCCTAAACCTAACCCTGAACCCTAACGCTAACCCAAACCCAAACCCTCACCGTAACCCTAACCCTAACTCTAACCCTAACCCTAACCCTAACTCTACCCCTAACTTTAACCCTAACCCTAACCCTAAATGCAATCGATTCTAACTGTAACCCTAACCTTAACCTTAAAGGAACTCTAACACTAGTCGAAACCCTAAACCTGACCCTAACCGTAATACTAACCCTAAACCCTAACCCTAACCCAAACCCTATCTGTAACCCTAATCCTAAATTTAAGCTTAACCCTAACCCGAAACCCGAAGCCTAACCCGAAACCAAACCGTAAACCTAACCCTAACCCTTACTGTAACACTAACCCTAACACTACCCCTAAATGCACTCTTACCCTAACCCTAAACCTAAACGTCAACCTAACCCAAACCGTAACCCTAAACCCTAACCCCGACATGCAATCGATTCTAACTCTAACCCTAAACCTACCCTTAAATGCACTCTAAACCTAACCCTAACCCTAACCCTAAACCCTAACCCTAACAATAAACCAAACCCTGACCATAACCCTAACCCTAACCCTAAACTTATACCAAACCCTAACCCTAACCCTAACCCTAAATGCACTCTGAACCTAACCCTAACCTTACCCCAACCCTAAACTTAACCCTAAACCTAACCCTAACCCTAACGCTAACCCTAACCCTAACCCTAAACCCTAACACTAACCGAAACCCTAACCCTAAACACTTACCCTTACCCTGAATGCACTCGATTCTAACCCTAATCCTAAACCTACCCTTAAATGCACACTAACCCTAAATCTAACGCTAATCCAAACCCTAACCTTAACACTAACCCTATCCCTAACTGTAACCCTAATCCTAACCCTACCCCTAACCGTAACCTAAACCCTAAGGATAATCTTAAACCTAATAATAAATGCGCTCGATTGTAACCCTAAATCTAACCCTCGATTATAATGCTAACTGTAACCCTTACCATAACCCTAAACCTAAATCGAACCCTACCCGTAACCCTAAACATAACGCTACACCTAATCCTTACCCCAAATCGATTCTAACCCTAACCCTAAACCTAACCCTGAACCCTAACGCTAACCCAAACCCAAACCCTCACCGTAACCCTAACCCTAACTCTAACCCTAACCCTAACCCTAACTCTACCCCTAACTTTAACCCTAACCCTAACCCTAAATGCAATCGATTCTAACTGTAACCCTAACCTTAACCTTAAAGGAACTCTAACACTAGTCGAAACCCTAAACCTGACCCTAACCGTAATACTAACCCTAAACCCTAACCCTAACCCAAACCCTATCTGTAACCCTAATCCTAAATTTAAGCTTAACCCTAACCCGAAATCCGAACCCTAACCCGAAACCAAACCGTAAACCTAACCCTAACCCTTACTGTAACACTAACCCTAACACTACCCCTAAATGCACTCTTACCCTAACCCTAAACCTAAACGTCAACCTAACCCAAACCGTAACCCTAAACCCTAACCCCGACATGCAATCGATTCTAACTCTAACCCTAAACCTACCCTTAAATGCACTCTAAACCTAACCCTAACCCTAACCCTAAACCCTAACCCTAACAATAAACCAAACCCTGACCATAACCCTAACCCTAACCCTAAACTTATACCAAACCCTAACCCTAACCCTAACCCTAAATGCACTCTGAACCTAACCCTAACCTTACCCCAACCCTAAACTTAACCCTAAACCTAACCCTAACCCTAACGCTAACCCTAACCCTAACCCTAAACCCTAACACTAACCGAAACCCTAACCCTAAACACTTACCCTTACCCTGAATGCACTCGATTCTAACCCTAATCCTAAACCTACCCTTAAATGCACACTAACCCTAAATCTAACGCTAATCCAAACCCTAACCTTAACACTAACCCTATCCCTAACTGTAACCCTAATCCTAACCCTACCCCTAACCGTAACCTAAACCCTAAGGATAATCTTAAACCTAATACTAAATGCGCTCGATTGTAACCCTAAATCTAACCCTCGATTATAATGCTAACTGTAACCCTTACCATAACCCTAAACCTAAATCGAACCCTACCCGTAACCCTAAACATAACGCTACACCTAATCCTTACCCCAAATCGATTCTAACCCTAACCCTAAACCTAACCCTGAACCCTAACGCTAACCCAAACCCAAACCCTCACCGTAACCCTAACCCTAACTCTAACCCTAACCCTAACCCTAACTCTACCCCTAACTTTAACCCTAACCCTAACCCTAAATGCAATCGATTCTAACTGTAACCCTAACCTTAACCTTAAAGGAACTCTAACACTAGTCGAAACCCTAAACCTGACCCTAACCGTAATACTAACCCTAAACCCTAACCCTAACCCAAACCCTATCTGTAACCCTAATCCTAAATTTAAGCTTAACCCTAACCCGAAATCCGAACCCTAACCCGAAACCAAACCGTAAACCTAACCCTAACCCTTACTGTAACACTAACCCTAACACTACCCCTAAATGCACTCTTACCCTAACCCTAAACCTAAACGTCAACCTAACCCAAACCGTAACCCTAAACCCTAACCCCGACATGCAATCGATTCTAACTCTAACCCTAAACCTACCCTTAAATGCACTCTAAACCTAACCCTAACCCTAACCCTAAACCCTAACCCTAACAATAAACCAAACCCTGACCATAACCCTAACCCTAACCCTAAACTTATACCAAACCCTAACCCTAACCCTAACCCTAAATGCACTCTGAACCTAACCCTAACCTTACCCCAACCCTAAACTTAACCCTAAACCTAACCCTAACCCTAACGCTAACCCTAACCCTAACCCTAAACCCTAACACTAACCGAAACCCTAACCCTAAACACTTACCCTTACCCTGAATGCACTCGATTCTAACCCTAATCCTAAACCTACCCTTAAATGCACACTAACCCTAAATCTAACGCTAATCCAAACCCTAACCTTAACACTAACCCTATCCCTAACTGTAACCCTAATCCTAACCCTACCCCTAACCGTAACCTAAACCCTAAGGATAATCTTAAACCTAATAATAAATGCGCTCGATTGTAACCCTAAATCTAACCCTCGATTATAATGCTAACTGTAACCCTTACCATAACCCTAAACCTAAATCGAACCCTACCCGTAACCCTAAACATAACGCTACACCTAATCCTAACCCCAAATCGATTCTAACCCTAAACCTAACCCTAACCCTAAATATAACCCTCAATTCTAACCCTAAACTTAACAGTACATGCATTCGATTCTAACCCTAACCCTAATCCTTACCCTAACCCTAAAACTAACCCTGAACCCTAACTCTAACCCTAACCCAAACCCATACAGTAACCCTAACACTAACTCTAACCCTAACCTTACTCCTAACTTTAACCCTAACCCTAACCCTACATGCACTCGATTCTAACCGTAACCCTAACCCAACCCTAAAGGCACGCTAACAATAGCCCAAACCATAACCCTAACCCTAACCCTAACCGAAACCCTAACCGTAACCCTAACCCTAACACTAAACCTAACCCTAACCCTAACCCTAAATATAACCGTCAATTCTAACCCTAAACTTAACAGTACATGCACTCGATTCTAACCCTAACCCTAAAGCTAACACTTACCCTTATCTTAATGTTGACGGTAAACTTAACCCTAACCCTACATGCACTCGATTCTAACCCTAACCCTAAACCGAACCCTAAATACACTCTAAGAATAACCCAAATCCTAACCCTAACCCAAAGCATAACCCTAACCCTATACCCTAACCCTAACCCTAATCATAACTGTGACCCTAACCCTAACCTTAAACCTAACCATTAACTTAACCCTAATGATAACCCTTACCCTAACCCTAAATGCACTCCCTTCTGACCCTAACACTAATCCTGACCTTAAATGCACTCTAACTCTAACCCTAAACCTAACCTTAAACCTAACTCTAAGCATAACCCTAATACTAACCCTAACCTGAAACCTAAATTTAGCCCTAATCCTGACCCTAACCCTAACCCTAACCCTAACTTTAACCCTAACCCTAACCCTAACCCTAAATCCTAACCCCAAATCGATTCTAACCCTAACCCTAACCCTAACCCTAAAACTAACCCTGAACTCTAACCCTAACTCCAACCCAAACCATCACAGTAACCCTAACACTAACTCTAACCCTAAACCTACTCTTAACTTTAACCCTAACGCTAACCCTAAATGTACTCGATTCTAACCGTAACCCTAACCCTAACCCTAAAGGCACGCTAACACTAGCCCAAACCATAACCCTAACCCTAAACCTAACTGAAACCCTAACCGTAACCCTAACCCTAACACTAAACCTAACCCTAAATATAACCCTCAATTCTAACCCTAAACTTAACAGTACATGCACTCGATTCTAACCCTAACCCTAACCCTAAAACTAACCCTGAACCCTAACCCTAACCTTGACCCAAACCCTCACAGTAACCCTAACACTAACTATGACCCTAACCTTAATCCTAACTTTAACCCTAACCCTAACCCTAAATGCACTCAATTCTAACCGTAACCCTAACCCTAACCCTAAAGGCACGCTAACACTAGCCCAAACCATAACCCTAACCCTAACCCTAACTGAAACCCTAACCGTAACCCTAACCCTAACCCTAAACTTATACCAAACCATAACCCTAACCCTAACCCTAAATGCACTCTGAACCTAACCCTAACCTTACCCCAACCCTAAACTTAACCCTAAACCTAACCCTAACCCTAACGCTAACCCTAACCCTAACTCTAAACCCTAACGCTAACACTAACCGAAACCCTCACCCTAAACACTTACCCTTAGCTTGAATGCACTCGATTCTAACCCTAACCCTAAACCTACCCTTAAATGCACTCTAACCCTAACTCTAACGCTAATCCAAACCCTAACCTTAACCCTAACCCTATCCCTAACTGTAACCCTAATCCTAACCCTACCCCTAACCATAACCTAAACCCTAATGATAATCCTAAACCTAATACTAAATGCGCTCGATTGTAACCCTAACCCTAACCCTCGATTATAATGCTAACTGTAACCCTTACCATAACCCTAAATCTAAATCTAACCCTACCCGTAACCCTAAACATAACCCTACACCTAATCCTAACCCCAAATCGATTCTAACCCTAACCCTAACCCTAACCCTAAAACTAACCCTGAACTCTAACCCTAACCCTAACCCAAACCCTCACAGTAACCCTAACACTAACTCCAACCCTAACCTTACTCCTAACTTTAACCCTAACCCTAACCCTAAATGCATTCGATTCTAACGGTAACCCTAACCCTAACCCTAAAGGCACGCTAACACTAGCCCAGATCATAACCCTAACCCTGACCCTAACCGAAACCCTCACCGTAACCCTAACCCTAACACTAAACCTAACCCTAACCCTAACCCTAAATATAACCCTCAATTCTAACCCTAAACTTAACAGTACATGCATTCGATTCTAACCCTAACCCTAATCCTAACCCTAACCCTAAAACTAACCCTGAACCCTAACCCTAACCCTAACCCAAACCCTCACAGTAACCCTAACACTAACTCTAACCCTAACCTTACTCCTAACTTTAATCCTAACCCTAACCCTACATGCACTTGATTCTAACCGTAACCCTAACCCAACCCTAAAGGCACGCTAACACTAGTCCAAACCATAACCCTAACCCTAACCCTAATGGAAACCCTGACCGTAACCCTAACCCTAACACTAACCCTAACCCTAACCCTAACCCTTAATATAACCCTCAACTTAACAGTACATGCACTCGATTCTAACCCTAACCCTAAAGCTAACACTTACCCTTATCTTAATGTTGACGGTAAACTTAACCCTAACCCTAAATGCACTCGATTCTAACCCTAACCCTAAACCGAACCCTAAATACACTCTAAGAATAACCCAAATCCTAACGCTAACACAAAGCATAACCCTAACCCTAAACCCTAACCCTAACCCTAATCATAACTGTAACCCTAACCCTAACCCTAAACCTAACCATAACCTTAACCCTAACGATAACCCTTACCCTAACCCTAAATGCACTCCCTTCTAACACTAACACTAATCCTGACCCTAAATGCACTCTAACTCTAACCCTAAACCTAACCTTAAACCTAACTCTAACCATAACCCTAATCCTAACCCTAACCTGAAACCTAAATTTAGCCCTAATCCTAACCCTAACCCTAACCCTAACCCTAACTTTAACCCTAACCCTAACCCTAACCCTAACCCTAAATCCTAACCCCAAATCGATTCTAACCCTAACCCTAACCCTAACCCTAAAACTAACCCTGAACTCAAACCCTAACCCCAACCCAAACCATCACAGTAACCTTAACACTAACTCTAACCCTAACCCTACTCTTAACTTTAACCCTAACGCTAACCCTAAATGCACTCGATTCTAACCGTAACCATAACCCTAACCCTAAAGGCACGCTAACACTAGCCCAAACCATAATCCTAACCCTAACCCTAACTGAAACCCTAACCGTAACCCTAACCCTAACACTAAACCTAACCCTAAATATAACCCTCAATTCTAACCCTAAATTTAACAGTACATGCACTCGATTCTAACCCTAACCCTAACCCTAAAACTAACCCTGAACCCTAACCCTAACCCTGACCCAAACCCTCACAGTAACCCTAACACTAACTCTGACCCTAACCTTACTCCTAACTTTAACCCTAAGCCTAACCCTAATTGCACTCGATTCTAACCGTAACCCTAACCCTAACCCTAAAGGCACGCTAACACTAGCCCAAACCATAACCCTAACAATAACCCTAACTGAAACCCTAACCGTATCCCTAACCCTAACACTAAACCTAACCCTAAATATAACCCTCAATTCTAACCCAAAACTTAACAGTACATGCACTCGATTATAACCCTAACCCTAACCCTAACCCTAACCCTAAAACTAACCCTGAACTCTAACCCTAACCCCAACCGAAACCCTCACAGTAACCTTAACACTAACTCTAACCCTAACCTTTCTCCTAACTTTATCCCTAACCCTAACCCTAAATGCACTCGATTCTAACCGTAACCCTAACCCTAACCCTAAAGGCACGCTAACACTAGCCCAAACCATAACCCTAACCCTAACCCTAACTGAAACCCTAACTTTAACCCTAACCCTAACACTAAACCTAACCGTAACCCTAACCCTAAATATAACCCTCAATTCTAACCCTCAACTTAACAGTACATGCACTCGATTCTAACCCTAACCCTAAAGCTAACACTAACCCTTATCTTAATGTTGACGCTAAACTTAACCCTAACCCTAAATGCACTCGATTCTAACCCTAACCCTAAACCGAACCCTATATGCACTCTAAGACTAACCCAAATACTAACCGTAACCCAAAGCATAACCCTCACGCTAAACACTAACCCTAACCCTAATCCTAACTGTGACCCTAACCCTAACCCTAAACCTAACCATAACCTTAACCCTAACGATAACCCTTACCCTAACCCTAAATGCACTCCCTTCTAACCCTAACACTAATCCTGACCCTAAATGCACTCTAACTTTAACCCTAAACCTCACCTTAAACCCAACTCTAACCATAACCCTAATCCTAACCCTAACCTGAAACCTAAATCTAACCCTAATCCTAACCCTAACCCTAAACCTAACCCTGAAACCTAACGCTAACCCTAACCCAAACCCTCACCGTAACCCTAACCCTAACTCTAACCCTAACCCTAACCCTAACTCTACCCCTAACTTTAACCCTAACCCTAACCCTAAATGCAATCGATTCTAACTGTAACCCTAACCTTAACCTTAAAGGCACTCTAACACTAGCCGAAACCCTAACCCTGACCCTAACCGTAATCCTAACCCTAAACCCTAACCCTAACCCAAACCCTATCTGTAACCCTAATCCTAAATTTCACCTTAACCCTAACCCTAAACCCGAACCCTAACCCTAAACCAAACCCTAAACCTAACCCTAACCCTTACTGTAACACTAACCCTAACACTTCCCCTAAAGGCACTCTTACCCTAACCCTAAACCTAAACCTCACCTTAACACAGACCGTAACCGTAAACCCTAAGCCCGACATGCACTCGATTCTAACTCTAACCCTAAACCTACCCTTAAATGCACTCTAACCCTAACCCTGACACTAACACAAAACCTAAACCTAAACCCTAACCCTAACACTAAAGCAAACCCTGACCGTAACCCTAACCCTAACCCTAACCCTATACCAAACCCTAACCCTGACCCTAACCGCAAATGCACTATGAACCTAACCCTAACCTTACCCTAACCCTAAACTTAACCCTAAACCTAAACCTAACCCTAACACTAAACCTAGCCCTAACCCTCACCCTAAATATAACCCTCAATTCTAACCCTAAACTTAACAGTACATGCACTCGATTATAACCCTAACCCTAACCCTAACCCTAACCCTAAAACTAACCCTGAACCCTAACCCTATCCCTGACCCAAACCCTCACAGTAACCCTAACACTAACTCTGACCCTAACCTTAATCCTAACTTTAACCCTAACCTTAACCCTGAATGCACTCGATTCTAACCGTAACCCTAACCCTAACCCTAAAGGCACGCTAACACTAGCCCAAACCATAACCCTAACCCTAACCCTAACTGAAACCCTAACCGTAACCCTAACCCTAACCCTAAACTTATACCAAACCCTAACCCTAACCCTAACCCTAAATGCACTCTGAACCTAACCCTAACCTTACCCCAACCCTAAACTTAACCCTAAACCTAACCCTAACCCTAACGCTAACCCTAACCCTAACCCTAAACCCTAACGCTAACACTAACCGAAACCCTCACCCTAAACACTTACCCTTACCTTGAATGCACTCGATTCTAACCCTAACCCTAAACCTACCCTTAAATGCACTCTAACCCTAACTCTAACGCTAATCCAAACCCTAACCTTAACCCTAACCCTATCCCTAACTGTAACCCTAATACTAACCCTACCCTTAACCGTAACCTAAACCCTAATGATAATCCTAAACCTAATACTAAATGTGCCCGATTGTAACCCTAACCGTAACCCTCGATTATAATGCTAACTGTAACCCTTACCATAACCCTAAATCTAAATCTAACCCTACCCGTAACCCTAAACATAACCCTACACCTAATCCTAACCCCAAATCGATTCTAACCCTAACCCTAACCCTAACCCTAAAACTAACCCTGAACTCTAACCCTAACCCTAACCCAAACCCTCACAGTAACCCTAACACTAACTCCAACCCTAACCTTACTCCTAACTTTAACCCTAACCCTAACCCTAAATGCATTCGATTCTAACGGTAACCCTAACCCTAACCCTAAAGGCACGCTAAGACTAGCCCAAACCATAACCCTAACCCTGACCCTAACCGAAACCCTCACCGTAACCCTAACCCTAACACTAAATCTAACCCTAACCATAACCCTAAATATAACCCTCAATTCTAACCCTAAACTTAACAGTACATGCATTCGATTCTAACCCTAACCCTAATCCTAACCCTAACCCTAAAACTAACCCTGAACCATAACCATAACCCTAACCCAAACCCTCACAGTAACCCTAACACTAACTCTAACCCTAACCTTACTCCTAACTTTAACCCTAACCCTAACCCTACATGCACTCGATTCTAACCGTAACCCTAACCCAACCCTAAAGGCACGCTAACACTAGTCCAAACCATAACCCTAACCCTGACCCTAACCGAAACCCTAACCGTAACCCTAACCCTAACACTAAACATAACCCTAACCCTAACCCTAAATATAACCCTCAACTTAACAGTACATGCACTCGATTCTAACCCTAACCCTAAAGCTAACACTTACCCTTATCTTAATGTTGACGGTAAACTTAACCCTAACCCTAAATGCACTCCATTCTAACCCTAACCCTAAATATAACCCTCAACTTAACAGTACATGCACTCGATTCTAACCCTAACCCTAAAGCTAACACTTACCCTTGTCTTAATGTTGACGGTAAACTTAACCCTAACCCTACATGCACTCGATTCTAACCATAACCCTAACCCAACCCTAAAGGCACGCTAACACTAGTCCAAACCATAACCCTGACCCTAACCCTAAAGGAAACCCTAACGGTAACCCTAACCCTCACCCTAACACTAAACCTAACCCTAAACCTAACCCTAAATATAACCCTCATATCTAACCCTCAACTTAACAGTACATGCACTCGATTCTAACCCTAACCCTAAAGCTAACACTTACCCTTATCTTAATGTTGACGGTAAACTTAACCCTAACCCTAAATGCACTCGATTCTAACCCTAACCCTAAACCGAACCCTAAATACACTCTAAGAATAACCCAAATCCTAACGCTAACACAAAGCATAACCCTAACCCTAAACCCTAACCCTAACCCTAATCATAACTGTGACCCTAACCCTAACCCTAAAGCTAACCATAACCTTAACCCTCACGATAACCCTTACCCTAACCCTAAATGCACTCCCTTCTAACACTAACACTAATCCTGACCCTAAATGCCCTCTAACTCTAACCCTAAACCTAACCTTAAACCTAACTCTAACCATAACCCTAATCCTAACCCTAACCTAAAACCTAAATTTAGCCCTAATCCTAACCCTAACCCTAACCCTAACTTTAACCCTAACCCTAACCCTAACCCTAACCCTAAATCCTAACCCCAAATCGATTCTAACCCTAACCCTAACCCTAACCCTAAAACTAACCCTGAACTCAAACCCTAACCCCAACCCAAACCATCACAGTAACCCTAACACTAACTCTAACCCTAACCCTACTCTTAACTTTAACCCTAACGCTAACCCTAAATGCACTCGATTCTAACCGTAACCGTAACCCTAACCCTAAAGGCACGCTAACACTTGCCCAAACCATAACCCTAACCCTAACCCTAACTGAAACCCTAACCGTAACCCTAACACTAACCCTAAACCTAACCCTAAATATAACCCTCAATTCTAACCCTAAACTTAACAGTATATGCACTAGATTCTAACCCTAACCCTAACCCTAACCCTAAAACTAACCCTGAACCCTAACCCTAACCCTGACCCAAACCCTCACAGTAACCCTAACACTAACTCTGACCCTAACCTTACTCCTAACTTTAACCCTAACCCTAACCCTAAATGCACTCGATTCTAACCGTAACCGTAACCCTAACCCTAAAGGTGTGCTAACACTAGCCCAAACCATAACCCTAACCCTAACCCTAACTGACACCCTAACCGTAACCCTAACCCTAACACTAAACCTAACCCTAACCCTAACCCTAAATATAACCCTCAATTCTAACCCTAAACTTAACAGTACATGCACTCGATTCTAACCCTAACCTTAACCCTAACCCTAACCCTAAAACTAACCCTGAACTCTAACCCTAACCCCAACCCAAACCCTCACAGTAACCTTAACACTAACTCTAACCCTAACCTTACTCCTAACTTTACCCCTAACCCTAACCCTAAATGCACTCGATTCTAACCGTAACCATAACCCTAAGCCTAAAGGCACGCTAACACTAGCCCAAACCATAACCCTAACCCTAACCCTAACTGAAACCCTAACCGTAACCCTAACCCTAACACTAAACCTAACCCTAACCCTAACCCTAAATATAACCCTCAATTCTAACCCTCAACTTAACAGTACATGCACTCGATTCTAACCCTAACCCTAAAGCTTACACTAACCCTTATCTTAATGTTGACGCTAAACTTAACCCTAACCCTAAATGCACTCGATTCTAACCCTAACCCTAAACCGAACCCTAAATGCACTCTAAGACTAACCCAAATACTAACCGTAACCCAAAGCATAACCCTCACCCTAAACACTAACCCTAACCCTAATCCTAACTGTGACCCTAACCCTAACCCTAAACCTAACCATAACCTTAACCCTAACGATAACCCTTACCCTAACCCTAAATGCACTCCCTTCTAACCCTAACACTAATCCTGACCCTAAATGCACTCTAACTTTAACCCTAAACCTCACCTTAAACCCAACTCTAACCATAACCCTAATCCTAACCCTAACCTGAAACCTAAATCTAACCCTAATCCTAACCCTAACCCTAAACCTAACCCTGAACCCTAACGCTAACCCTAACCCAAACCCTCACCGTAACCCTAACCCTAACTCTAACCCTAACCGTAACCCTAACTGTACCCCTAACTTTAACCCTAACCCTAACCCTAAATGCAATCGATTCTAACTGTAACCCTAACCTTAACCTTAAAGGCACTCTAACACTAGCCGAAACCCTAATCCTGACCCTAACCGTAATCCTAACCCTAAACCCTAACCCTAACCCAAACCCTATCTGTAACCCTAATCCTAAATTTCACCTTAACCCTAATCCTAAACCCGAACCCTAACCCTAAACCAAACCCTAAACCTAACCCTAACCTTTACTGTAACACTAACCCTAACACTTCCCCTAAAGGCACTCTTACCCCAACCCTAAACTTAAACCTCACCCTAACACAGACCGTAACCGTAAACCCTAAGCCCGACATGCACTCGATTCTAACTCTAACCCTAAACCTACCCTTAAATGCACTCTAACCCTAACCCTAACACTAACACAAAACCTAACCCTAAACCCTAACCCTAACACTAAAGCAAACCCTGACCGTAACCCTAACCCTAACCCTAACCCTATACCAAACCCTAACCCTGACCCTAACCTCAAATGCACTATGAACCTAACCCTAACCTTACCCTAACCCTAAACTTAACCCTAAACCTAACCCTAACCCTAACACTAAACCTAGCCCTAACCCTAACCCTAAATATAACCCTCAATTCTAACCCTAAACTTAACAGTACATGCACTCGATTCTAACCCTAACCCTAACCCTAAAACTAACCCTGAACCCTAACACTAACCCTGACCCAAACCCTCACAGTAACCCTAACACTAAATATGACCCTAACCTTAATCCTAACTTTAACCCTAACCCTAACCCTAAATGCACTCGATTCTAACCGTAACCCTAACCCTAACCCTAAAGGCACGCTAACACTAGCCCAAACCATAACCCTAACCCTAACCCTAACTGAAACCCTAACCGTAACCCTAACCCTAACCCTAAACTTATACCAAACCATAACCCTAACCCTAACCCTAAATGCACTCGATTCTAACCCTAACCCTAAACCGAACCCTAAATGCACTCTAAGACTCACTCAAATCCTAACCCTAACCCAAAGCATAACCCTCACCCTAAACACTAACGCTAACCCTAATCCTAACTGTGACCCTAACCCTAACCCTAAACCTAACCATAACCTTAACCCTAACGATAACCCTTACCCTAACCCTAAATGCACTCCCTTCTAACCCTAACACTAATCCTGACCCTAAATGCACTCTAACTTTAACCCTAAACCTCACCTTAAACCCAACTCTAACCATAACCCTAATCCTAACCCTAACCTGAAACCTAAATCTAACCCTAATCCTAACCCTAACCCTAAACCTAATCCTGAACCCTAACGCTAACCCAAACCGAAACCCTCACTGTAACCCTAACCCTAACTCTAACCCTAACCCTAACCCTAACTCTACCCCTAACTTTAACCCTAACCCTAACCCTAAATGCAATCGATTCTAACTGTAACCCTAACCTTTACCTTAAAGGAACTCTAACACTAGTCGAAACCCTAAACCTGATCCTAACCGTAATACTAACCCTAAACCCTAACCCTAACCCAAACCCTATCTGTAATACTAATCCTAAATTTAACCTTAACCCTAACCCGAAACCCGAACCCTAACCCGAAACCAAACCGTAAACCTAACCCTAACCCTTACTGTAACACTAACCCTAACACTACCCCTAAATGCACTCTTACCCTAACCCTAAACCTAAACGTCAACCTAACCCAAACCGTAACCCTAAACCCTAACCCCGACATGCAATCGATTCTAACTCTAACCCTAAACCTACCCTTAAATGCACTCTAAACCTAACCCTAACCCTAACCCTAAACCCTAACCCTAACAATAAACCAAACCCTGACCATAACCCTAACCCTAACCCTAAACTTATACCAAACCATAACCCTAACCCTAACCCTAAATGCACTCTGAACCTAACCCTAACCTTACCCCAACCCTAAACTTAACCCTAAACCTAACCCTAACCCTAACGCTAACCCTAACCTTAACCCTAAACCCTAACACTAACCGAAACCCTAACCCTAAACACTTACCCTTACCCTGAATGCACTCGATTCTAACCCTAATCCTAAACCTACCCTTAAATGCACACTAACCCTAAATCTAACGCTAATCCAAACCCTAACCTTAACACTAACCCTATCCCTAACTGTAACCCTAATCCTAACCCTACCCCTAACCGTAACCTAAACCCTAAGGATAATCCTAAACCTAATACCAAATGCGCTCGATTGTAACCCTAAATCTAACCCTCGATTATAATGCTAACTGTAACCCTTACCATAACCCTAAACCTAAATCGAACCCTACCCGTAACCCTAAACATAACCCTACACCTAATCCTAACCCCAAATCGATTTTAACCCTAAACCTAACTCTAACCCTAAATATAACGCTCAATTCTAACCCTAAACTTAACAGTACATGCACTCGATTCTAACCTTAACCCTAACCCTAAAACTAACCCTGAACTCTAACCCTAACCCCAACCCAAACCCTCACAGTAACCTTAACACTAACTCTAACCCTAACCTTACTCCTAACTTTACCCCTAACCCTAACCCTAAATGCACTCGATTCTAACCGTAACCCTAACCCTAACCCTAAAGGCACGCTAACACTAGCCCAAACCATAACCCTAACCCTAACCCTAACTGAAACCCTAACCGTAACCCTAACCCTAACACTAAACCTAACCCTAACCCTAACCCTAAATATAACCCTCAATTCTAACCCTCAACTTAACAGTACATGCACTCGATTCTAACCCTAACCCTAAAGCTAACACTAACCCTTATCTTAATGTTGACGCTAAACTTAATCCTAACCCTAAATGCACTCGATTCTAACCCTAACCCTAAACCGAACCCTAAATGCACTCTAAGACTAACCCAAATACTAACCGTAACCCAAAGCATAACCCTCACCCTAAACACTAACGCTAACCCTAATCCTAACTGTGACCCTAACCCTAACCCTAAACCTAACCATAACCTTAACCCTAACGATAACCCTTACCCTAACCCTAAATGCACTCCCTTCTAACCCTAACACTAATCCTGACCCTAAATGCACTCTAACTTTAACCCTAAACCTCACCTTAAACCCAACTCTAACCATAACCCTAATCCTAACCCTAACCTGAAACCTAAATCTAACCCTAATCCTAACCCTAACCCTAAACCTAACCCTGAACCCTAACGCTAACCCTAACCCAAACCCTCACCGTAACCCTAACCCTAACTCTAACCCTAACCCTAACCCTAACTCTACCCCTAACTTTAACCCTAACCCTAACCCTAAATGCAATCGATTCTAACTGTAACCCTAACCTTAACCTTAAAGGCACTCTAACACTAGCCGAAACCCTAACCCTGACGCTAACCGTAATCCTAACCCTAAACCCTAACTCTAACCCAAACCCTATCTGTAACCCTAATCCTAAATTTCACCTTAACCCTAATCCTAAACCCGAACCCTAACCCTAAACCAAACCCTAAACCTAACCCTAACCCTTACTGTAACACTAACCCTAACACTTCCCCTAAAGGTACCTTTACCCAACCCTAAACCTAAACCTCACCCTAACACATACCGTAACCGTAAACCCTAAGCCCGACATGCACTCGATTGTAACTCTAACCCTAAACCTACCCTTAAATGCACTCTAACCCTAACCCTAACACTAACACAAAACCTAACCCTAAACCCTAACCCTAACACTAAAGCAAACCCTGACCGTAACCCTAACCCTAACCCTAACCCTATACCAAACCCTAACCCTGACCCTAACCCCAAATGCACTATGAACCTAACCCTAACCTTACCCTAACCCTAAACTTAACCCTAAACCTAACCCTAACCCTAACACTAAACCTAGCCCTAACCCTAACCCTAAATATAACCCTCAATTCTAACCCTAAACTTAACAGTACATGCACTCGATTCTAACCCTAACCCTAACCCTAACCCTAAAACTAACCCTGAACCCTAACCCTAACCCTGACCCAAACCCTCACAGTAACCCTAACACTAAATATGACCCTAACCTTAATCCTAACTTTAACCCTAACCCTAACCCTAAATGCACTCGATTCTAACCGTAACCCTAACCCTAACCCTAAAGGCACGCTAACACTAGCCCAAACCATAACCCTAACCCTAACCCTAACTGAAACCCTAACCGTAACCCTAACCCTAACCCTAAACTTATACCAAACCATAACCCTAACCCTAACCCTAAATGCACTCGATTCTAACCCTAACCCTAATCCGAACCCTAAATGCACTCTAAGACTCACTCAAATCCTAACCCTAACCCAAAGCATAACCCTCACCCTAAACACTAACGCTAACCCTAATCCTAACTGTGACCCTAACCCTAACCCTAAACCTAACCATAACCTTAACCCTAACGATAACCCTTACCCTAACCCTAAATGCACTCCCTTCTAACCCTAACACTAATCCTGACCCTAAATGCACTCTAACTTTAACCCTAAACCTCACCTTAAACCCAACTCTAACCATAACCCTAATCCTAACCCTAACCTGAAACCTACATCTAACCCTAATCCTAACCCTAACCCTAAACCTAACCCTGAACCCTAATGCTAACCCAAACCCAAACCCTCACTGTAACCCTAACCCTAACTCTAACCCTAACCCTAACCCTAACTCTACCCCTAACTTTAAACCTAACCCTAACCCTAAATGCAATCGATTCTAACTGTAACCCTAACCTTTACCTTAAAGGAACTCTAACAGTAGTCGAAACCCTAAACCTGACCCTAACCGTAATACTAACCCTAAACCCTAACCCTAACCCAAACCCTATCTGTAACCCTAATCCTAAATTTAACCTTAACCCTAACCCGAAACCCGAAGCCTAACCCGAAACCAAACCGTAAACCTAACCCTAACCCTTACTGTAACACTAACCCTAACACTACCCCTAAATGCACTCTTACCCTAACCCTAAACCTAAACGTCAACCTAACCCAAACCGTAACCCTAAACCCTAACCCCGACATGCAATCGATTCTAACTCTAACCCTAAACCTACCCTTAAATGCACTCTAAACCTAACCCTAACCCTAACCCTAAACCCTAACCCTAACAATAAACCAAACCCTGACCATAACCCTAACCCTAACCCTAAACTTATACCAAACCATAACCCTAACCCTAACCCTAAATGCACTCTGAACCTAACCCTAACCTTACCCCAACCCTAAACTTAACCCTAAACCTAACCCTAACCCTAACGCTAACCCTAACCCTAACCCTAAACCCTAACACTAACCGAAACCCTAACCCTAAACACTTACCCTTACCCTGAATGCACTCGATTCTAACCCTAATCCTAAACCTACCCTTAAATGCACACTAACCCTAAATCTAACGCTAATCCAAACCCTAACCTTAACACTAACCCTATCCCTAACTGTAACCCTAATCCTAACTCTACCCCTAACCGTAACCTAAACCCTAAGGATAATCCTAAACCTAATACTAAATGCGCTCGATTGTAACCCTAAATCTAACCCTCGATTATAATGCTAACTGTAACCCTTACCATAACCCTAAACCTAAATCGAACCCTACCCGTAACCCTAAATATAACCCTACACCTAATCCTAACCCCAAATCGATTCTAACCCTAAACCTAACCCTAACCCTAAATATAACCCTCAATTCTAACCCTAAACTTAACAGTACATGCATTCGATTCTAACCCTAACCCTAATCCTTACCCTAACCCTAAAACTAACCCTGAACCCTAACCCTAACCCTAACCTAAACCCATACAGTAACCCTAACACTAACTCTAACCCTAACCTTACTCCTAACTTTAACCCTAACCCTAACCCTACATGCACTCGATTCTAACCGTAACCCTAACCCAACCCTAAAGGCACGCTAACAATAGCCCAAACCATAACCCTAACCCTAACCCTAACCGAAACCCTAACCGTAACCCTAACCCTAACACTAAACCTAACCCTAACCCTAACCCTAAATATAACCCTCAACTTAACAGTACATGCACTCGATTCTAACCCTAACCCTAAAGCTAACACTTACCCTTATCTTAATGTTGACGGTAAACTTAACCCTAACCCTACATGCACTCGATTCTAACCCTAACCCTAAACCGAACGCTAAATACACTCTAAGAATAACCCAAATCCTAACCCTAACCCAAAGCATAACCCTAAACCTATACCCTAACCCTAACCCTAATCATAACTGTGACCCTAACCCTAACCTTAAACCTAACCATTACCTTAACCCTAACGATAACCCTTACCCTAACCCTAAATGCACTCCCTTCTGACCCTAACACTAATCCTGACCTTAAATGCACTCTAACCCTAACCCTAAACCTAACCTTAAACCTAACTCTAAGCATAACACTAATACTAACCCTAACCTGAAACCTAAATTTAGCCCTAATCCTAACCCTAACCCTAACCCTAACTTTAACCCTAACCCTAACCCTAACCCTAAATCCTAACCCCAAATCGATTCTAACCCTAACCCTAACTCTAACGCTAATCCAAACCCTAACCTTAACCCTAACCCTATCCCTAACTGTTACCCTAATCCTAACCCTACCCCTAACCATAACCTAAACGCTAATGATAATCCTAAACCTAATACTAAATGCGCTCGATTGTAACCCTAACCCTAACCCTCGATTATAATGCTAACTGTAACCCTTACCATAACCCTAAACCTAAATCTAACCCTACCCGTAACCCTAAACATAACCCTACACCTAATCCTAACCCCAAATCGATTCTAACCCTAACCCTAACCCTAACCCTAAAACTAACCCTGAACTCTAACCCTAACCCTAACCCAAACCCTCACAGTAACCCTAACACTAACTCCAACCCTAACCTTACTCCTAACTTTAACCCTAACCCTAACCCTAAATGCATTCGATTCTAACGGTAACCCTAACCCTAACCCTAAAGGCACGCTAACACTAGCCCAAACCATAACCCTAACCCTGACCCTAACCGAAACCCTCACCGTAACCCTAACCCTAACACTAAACCTAACCCTAACCCTAACCCTAAATATAACCCTCAATTCTAACCCTAAACTTAACAGTACATGCATTCGATTCTAACCCTAACCCTAATCCTAACCCTAACCCTAAAACTAACCGTGAACCCTAACCCTAACCCTAACCCAAACCCTCACAGTAACCCTAACACTAACTCTAACCCTAACATTACTCCTAACTTTAACCCTAACCCTAACCCTACATGCACTTGATTCTAACCGTAACCCTAACCCAACCCTAAAGGCACGCTAACACTAATCCAAACCATAACCCTAACCCTAACCCTAACGGAAACCCTAACCGTAACCCTAACCCTAACACTAAACCTAACCCTAACCCTAACCCTAAATATAACCCTCAACTTAACAGTACATGCACTCGATTCTAACCCTAACCCTAAAGCTAACACTTACCCTTATCTTAATGTTGACGGTAAACTTAACCCTAACCCTAAATGCACTCGATTCTAACCCTAACCCTAAACCGAACCCTAAATACACTCTAAGAATAACCCAAATCCTAACGCTAACACAAAGCATAACCCTAACCCTAAACCCTAACCCTAACCCTAATCATAACTGTGACCCTAACCCTAACCCTAAACCTAACCATAACCTTAACCCTAACGATAACCCTTACCCTAACCCTAAATGCACTCCCTTCTAACACTAACACTAATCCTGACCCTAAATGCACTCTAACTCTAACCCTAAACCTAACCTTAAACCTAACTCTAACCATAACCCTAATCCTAACCCTAACCTGAAACCTAAATTTAGCCCTAATCCTAACACTAACCCTAACCCTAACCCTAACTTTAACCCTAACCCTAACCCTAACCCTAACCCTAAATCCTAACCCCAAATCGATTCTAACTCTAACCCTAACCCTAACCCTAAAACTAACCCTGAACTCAAACCCTAACCCCAACCCAAACCATCACAGTAACCTTAACACTAACTCTAACCCTAACCCTACTCTTAACTTTAACCCTAACGCTAACCCTAAATGCACTCGATTCTAACCGTAACCATAACCCTAACCCTAAAGGCACGCTAACACTAGCCCAAACCGTAACACTAACCCTAACCCTAACTGAAACCCTAACCGTAACCCTAACCCTAACACTAAACCTAACCCTAAATATAACCCTCAATTCTAACCCTAAATTTAACAGTACATGCACTCGATTCTAACCCTAACCCTAACCCTAACCCTAAAACTAACCCTGAACCCTAACCCTAACCCTGACCCAAACCCTCACAGTAACCCTAACACTAACTCTGACCCTAACCTTACTCCTAACTTTAACCCTAACCCTAACCCTAAATGCACTCGATTCTAACCGTAACCCTAACCCTAACCCTAAAGGCACGCTAACACTAGCCCAAACCATAACCCTAACCCTAACCCTAACCGAAACCCTAACCGTAACCCTAACCCTAACCCTAACCCTAAATGCACTCTGAACCTAACCCTAACCTTACCCCAACCCTAAACTTAACCCTAAACCTAACCCTAACCCTAACGCTAACCCTAACCCTAACCCTAAACCCTAACGCTAACAGTAACCGAAACCCTCACCCTAAACACTTACCCTTACCTTGAATGCACTCGATTCTAACCCTAACCCTAAACCTACCCTTAAATGCACTCTAACCCTAACTCTAACGCTAATCCAAACCCTAACCTTAACCCTAACCCTATCCCTAACTGTAACCCTAATACTAACCCTACCCCTAACCGTAACCTAAACCCTAATGATAATCCTAAACCTAATACTAAATGCGCTCGATTGTAACCCTAACCCTAACCCTCGATTATAATGCTAACTGTAACCCTTACCATAACCCTAAATCTAAATCTAACCCTACCCGTAACCCTAAACATAACCCTACACCTAATCCTAACCCCAAATCGATTCTAACCCTAACCCTAACCCTAACCCTAAAACTAACCCTGAACTCTAACCCTAACCCTAACCCAAACCCTCACAGTAACCCTAACACTAACTCCAACCCTAACCTTACTCCTAACTTTAACCCTAACCCTAACCCTAAATGCATTCGATTCTAACGGTAACCCTAACCCTAACCCTAAAGGCACGCTAACACTAGCCCAAACCATAACCCTAACCCTGACCCTAACCGAAACCCTCACCGTAACCCTAACCCTAACACTAAACCTAACCCTAACCCTAACCCTAAATATAACCCTCAATTCTAACCCTAAACTTAACAGTACATGCATTCGATTCTAACCTTAACCCTAATCCTAACCCTAACCCTAAAACTAACCCTGAACCCTAACCATAACCCTAACCCAAACCCTCACAGTAACCCTAACACTAACTCTAACCCTAACCTTACTCCTAACTTTAACCCTAACCCTAACCCTACATGCACTCGATTCTAACCGTAACCCTAACCCAACCCAAAAGGCACGCTAACACTAGTCCAAACCATAACCCTGACCTTAACCCTAAAGGAAACCCTAACCGTAACCCTAACCCTAACACTAAACCTAACCCTAACCCTAACCCTAAATATAACCCTCAACTTAACAGTACATGCACTCGATTCTAACCCTAACCCTAAAGCTAACACTTACCCTTATCTTAATGTTGACGGTAAACTTAACCCTAACCCTACATGCACTCGATTCTAACCCTAACCCTAAACCGAACGCTAAATACACTCTAAGAATAACCCAAATCCTAACCCTAACCCAAAGCATAACCCTAAACCTATACCCTAACCCTAACCCTAATCATAACTGTGACCCTAACCCTAACCTTAAACCTAACCATTACCTTAACCCTAACGATAACCCTTACCCTAACCCTAAATGCACTCCCTTCTGACCCTAACACTAATCCTGACCTTAAATGCACTCTAACCCTAACCCTAAACCTAACCTTAAACCTAACTCTAAGCATAACACTAATACTAACCCTAACCTGAAACCTAAATTTAGCCCTAATCCTAACCCTAACCCTAACCCTAACTTTAACCCTAACCCTAACCCTAACCCTAAATCCTAACCCCAAATCGATTCTAACCCTAACCCTAACTCTAACGCTAATCCAAACCCTAACCTTAACCCTAACCCTATCCCTAACTGTTACCCTAATCCTAACCCTACCCCTAACCATAACCTAAACGCTAATGATAATCCTAAACCTAATACTAAATGCGCTCGATTGTAACCCTAACCCTAACCCTCGATTATAATGCTAACTGTAACCCTTACCATAACCCTAAACCTAAATCTAACCCTACCCGTAACCCTAAACATAACCCTACACCTAATCCTAACCCCAAATCGATTCTAACCCTAACCCTAACCCTAACCCTAAAACTAACCCTGAACTCTAACCCTAACCCTAACCCAAACCCTCACAGTAACCCTAACACTAACTCCAACCCTAAACTTACTCCTAACTTTAACCCTAACCCTAACCCTAAATGCATTCGATTCTAACGGTAACCCTAACCCTAACCCTAAAGGCACGCTAACACTAGCCCAAACCATAACCCTAACCCTGACCCTAACCGAAACCCTCACCGTAACCCTAACCCTAACACTAAACCTAACCCTAACCCTAACCCTAAATATAACCCTCAATTCTAACCCTAAACTTAACAGTACATGCATTCGATTCTAACCCTAACCCTAATCCTAACCCTAACCCTAAAACTAACCGTGAACCCTAACCCTAACCCTAACCCAAACCCTCACAGTAACCCTAACACTAACTCTAACCCTAACATTACTCCTAACTTTAACCCTAACCCTAACCCTACATGCACTTGATTCTAACCGTAACCCTAACCCAACCCTAAAGGCACGCTAACACTAATCCAAACCATAACCCTAACCCTAACCCTAACGGAAACCCTAACCGTAACCCTAACCCTAACACTAAACCTAACCCTAACCCTAACCCTAAATATAACCCTCAACTTAACAGTACATGCACTCGATTCTAACCCTAACCCTAAAGCTAACACTTACCCTTATCTTAATGTTGACGGTAAACTTAACCCTAACCCTAAATGCACTCGATTCTAACCCTAACCCTAAACCGAACCCTAAATACACTCTAAGAATAACCCAAATCCTAACGCTAACACAAAGCATAACCCTAACCCTAAACCCTAACCCTAACCCTAATCATAACTGTGACCCTAACCCTAACCCTAAACCTAACCATAACCTTAACCCTAACGATAACCCTTACCCTAACCCTAAATGCACTCCCTTCTAACACTAACACTAATCCTGACCCTAAATGCACTCTAACTCTAACCCTAAACCTAACCTTAAACCTAACTCTAACCATAACCCTAATCCTAACCCTAACCTGAAACCTAAATTTAGCGCTAATCCTAACACTAACCCTAACCCTAACCCTAACTTTAACCCTAACCCTAACCCTAACCCTAACCCTAAATCCTAACCCCAAATCGATTCTAACTCTAACCCTAACCCTAACCCTAAAACTAACCCTGAACTCAAACCCTAACCCCAACCCAAACCATCACAGTAACCTTAACACTAACTCTAACCCTAACCCTACTCTTAACTTTAACCCTAACGCTAACCCTAAATGCACTCGATTCTAACCGTAACCATAACCCTAACCCTAAAGGCACGCTAACACTAGCCCAAACCGTAACACTAACCCTAACCCTAACTGAAACCCTAACCGTAACCCTAACCCTAACACTAAACCTAACCCTAAATATAACCCTCAATTCTAACCCTAAATTTAACAGTACATGCACTCGATTCTAACCCTAACCCTAACCCTAACCCTAAAACTAACCCTGAACCCTAACCCTAACCCTGACCCAAACCCTCACAGTAACCCTAACACTAACTCTGACCCTAACCTTACTCCTAACTTTAACCCTAACCCTAACCCTAAATGCACTCGATTCTAACCGTAACCCTAACCCTAACCCTAAAGGCACGCTAACACTAGCCCAAACCATAACCCTAACCCTAACCCTAACCGAAACCCTAACCGTAACCCTAACCCTAACCCTAACCCTAAATGCACTCTGAACCTAACCCTAACCTTACCCCAACCCTAAACTTAACCCTAAACCTAACCCTAACCCTAACGCTAACCCTAACCCTAACCCTAAACCCTAACGCTAACAGTAAACGAAACCCTCACCCTAAACACTTACCCTTACCTTGAATGCACTCGATTCTAACCCTAACCCTAAACCTACCCTTAAATGCACTCTAACCCTAACTCTAACGCTAATCCAAACCCTAACCTTAACCCTAACCCTATCCCTAACTGTAACCCTAATACTAACCCTACCCTTAACCGTAACCTAAACCCTAATGATAATCCTAAACCTAATACTAAATGCGCTCGATTGTAACCCTAACCCTAACCCTCGATTATAATGCTAACTGTAACCCTTACCATAACCCTAAATCTAAATCTAACCCTACCCGTAACCCTAAACATAACCCTACACCTAATCCTAACCCCAAATCGATTCTAACCCTAACCCTAACCCTAACCCTAAAACTAACCCTGAACTCTAACCCTAACCCTAACCCAAACCCTCACAGTAACCCTAACACTAACTCCAACCCTAACCTTACTCCTAACTTTAACCCTAACCCTAACCCTAAATGCATTCGATTCTAACGGTAACCCTAACCCTAACCCTAAAGGCACGCTAACACTAGCCCAAACGATAACCCTAACCCTGACCCTAACCGAAACCCTCACCGTAACCCTAACCCTAACACTAAACCTAACCCTAACCCTAACCCTAAATATAACCCTCAATTCTAACCCTAAACTTAACAGTACATGCATTCGATTCTAACCTTAACCCTAATCCTAACCCTAACCCTAAAACTAACCCTGAACCCTAACCATAACCCTAACCCAAACCCTCACAGTAACCCTAACACTAACTCTAATCCTAACCTTACTCCTAACTTTAACCCTAACCCTAACCCTACATGCACTCGATTCTAACCGTAACCCTAACCCAACCCAAAAGGCACGCTAACACTAGTCCAAACCATAACCCTGACCCTAACCCTAAAGGAAACCCTAACCGTAACCCTAACCCTAACACTAAACCTAACCCTAACCCTAACCCTAAATATAACCCTCAACTTAACAGTACATGCACTCGATTCTAACCCTAACCCTAAAGCTAACACTTACCCTTATCTTAATGTTGACGGTAAACTTAACCCTAACCCTAAATGCACTCGATTCTAACCCTAACCCTAAACCGAACCCTAAATACACTCTAAGAATAACCCAAATCCTAACGCTAACACAAAGCATAACCCTAACCCTAAACCCTAACCCTAACCCTAATCATAACTGTGACCCTAACCCTAACCCTAAAGCTAACCATAACCTTAACCCGCACTATAACCCTTACCCTAACCCTAAATGCACTCCCTTCTAACACTAACACTAATCCTGACCTTAAATGCACTCTAACCCTAACCCTAAACCTAACCTTAAACCTAACTCTAAGCATAACACTAATACTAACCCTAACCTGAAACCTAAATTTAGCCCTAATCCTAACCCTAACCCTAACCCTAACTTTAACCCTAACCCTAACCCTAACCCTAAATCCTAACCCCAAATCGATTCTAACCCTAACCCTAACTCTAACGCTAATCCAAACCCTAACCTTAACCCTAACCCTATCCCTAACTGTAACCCTAATCCTAACCCTACCCCTAACCATAACCTAAACGCTAATGATAATCCTAAATCTAATACTAAATGCGCTCGATTGTAACCCTAACCCTAACCCTCGATTATAATGCTAACTGTAACCCTTACCATAACCCTAAACCTAAATCTAACCCTACCCGTAACCCTAAACATAACCCTACACCTAATCCTAACCCCAAATCGATTCTAACCCTAACCCTAACCCTAACCCTAAAACTAACCCTGAACTCTAACCCTAACCCTAACCCAAACCCTCACAGTAACCCTAACACTAACTCCAACCCTAACCTTACTCCTAACTTTAACCCTAACCCTAACCCTAAATGCATTCGATTCTAACGGTAACCCTAACCCTAACCCTAAAGGCACGCTAACACTAGCCCAAACCATAACCCTAACCCTGACCCTAACCGAAACCCTCACCGTAACCCTAACCCTAACACTAAACCTAACCCTAACCCTAACCCTAAATATAACCCTCAATTCTAACCCTAAACTTAACAGTACATGCATTCGATTCTAACCCTAACCCTAATCCTAACCCTAACCCTAAAACTAACCGTGAACCCTAACCCTAACCCTAACCCAAACCCTCACAGTAACCCTAACACTAACTCTAACCCTAACATTACTCCTAACTTTAACCCTAACCCTAACCCTACATGCACTTGATTCTAACCGTAACCCTAACCCAACCCTAAAGGCACGCTAACACTAATCCAAACCATAACCCTAACCCTAACCCTAACGGAAACCCTAACCGTAACCCTAACCCTAACACTAAACCTAACCCTAACCCTAACCCTAAATATAACCCTCAACTTAACAGTACATGCACTCGATTCTAACCCTAACCCTAAAGCTAACACTTACCCTTATCTTAATGTTGACGGTAAACTTAACCCTAACCCTAAATGCACTCGATTCTAACCCTAACCCTAAACCGAACCCTAAATACACTCTAAGAATAACCCAAATCCTAACGCTAACACAAAGCATAACCCTAACCCTAAACCCTAACCCTAACCCTAATCATAACTGTGACCCTAACCCTAACCCTAAACCTAACCATAACCTTAACCCTAACGATAACCCTTACCCTAACCCTAAATGCACTCCCTTCTAACACTAACACTAATCCTGACCCTAAATGCACTCTAACTCTAACCCTAAACCTAACCTTAAACCTAACTCTAACCATAACCCTAATCCTAACCCTAACCTGAAACCTAAATTTAGCCCTAATCCTAACACTAACCCTAACCCTAACCCTAACTTTAACCCTAACCCTAACCCTAACCCTAACCCTAAATCCTAACCCCAAATCGATTCTAACTCTAACCCTAACCCTAACCCTAAAACTAACCCTGAACTCAAACCCTAACCCCAACCCAAACCATCACAGTAACCTTAACACTAACTCTAACCCTAACCCTACTCTTAACTTTAACCCTAACGCTAACCCTAAATGCACTCGATTCTAACCGTAACCATAACCCTAACCCTAAAGGCACGCTAACACTAGCCCAAACCGTAACACTAACCCTAACCCTAACTGAAACCCTAACCGTAACCCTAACCCTAACACTAAACCTAACCCTAAATATAACCCTCAATTCTAACCCTAAATTTAACAGTACATGCACTCGATTCTAACCCTACCCTAACCCTAACCCTAACCCTAAAACTAACCCTGAACTCTAACCCTAACCCTGACCCAAACCCTCACAGTAACCCTAACACTAACTCTGACCCTAACCTTACTCCTAACTTTAACCCTAACCCTAACCCTAAATGCACTCGATTCTAACCGTAACCCTAACCCTAACCCTAAAGGCACGCTAACACTAGCCCAAACCATAACCCTAACCCTAACCCTAACCGAAACCCTAACCGTAACCCTAACCCTAACCCTAACCCTAAATGCACTCTGAACCTAACCCTAACCTTACCCCAACCCTAAACTTAACCCTAAACCTAACCCTAACCCTAACGCTAACCCTAACCCTAACCCTAAACCCTAACGCTAACAGTAACCGAAACCCTCACCCTAAACACTTACCCTTACCTTGAATGCACTCGATTCTAACCCTAACCCTAAACCTACCCTTAAATGCACTCTAACCCTAACTCTAACGCTAATCCAAA